>NC_133296.1:13093177-13307575 GCF_005239225.2 Populus alba | reverse complement strand
GACCTTTTCAAATCTTGGGTCCTCATGAAAGTTGTAGGCTTTTGTCTTACCTTTCCATCCATATAAAGTGGACCTAAATCCAAATCTAGAGCTCCAGATATGATCCAATTACCGAGCAATGTTCCGGTTTGGAACTGCCACCGACATCTCTTTTCTAAGTTTGGCCATTCTCTTGTCCTTTAACTTTCAATGCTTAAACTCATCAATCAATCCTTTTATTTTATGTGATAGTCCTGCATTTAAAATGAGCAATTTACCATAAATTAAGGTATCTTATAATATCAAACTTGTTATTATAAAACATGCTTTAGTTAAGAGTTATTTGATACTTCAAGTGCAAAATGATGATATAAAACCTTGATAAACATTGCACTTTTTAAGTACTAATCATTTTGCCTGAGGCAGACTGCATTGCTGGTTTGTCTTAAATTGCTAAACATTTATTCGCTTATGCTATGATGATTTGTTTATAATTATTCCTGACTCTGGCGCTAATGAATATTCGATCCTGAATAATTCCAACTCCGAATAATTTCGACTCTGGCGTTGGTAAAATTCTAACCACGAATATTTTCAACTTTTGACGTTTGGTAAAAATTCGTAGCTACTAAAAAAAATTAGTATATATATTTTTATTCCTAATCCTGATATCAGTGAATAAATTGACAAAAAATATATTTTTAAGAGTTAATTTGGTCAAATTAGGGGCTTAATTGCATAAATATTAAAGTTTGATGGGCAGTTAAGGACTTGACTAATGAAATGTAAGACCACGGACCAAATTGGAAAAAGAGACGGGAATATAGGGGCCTGAATTTTGACCAAATTAAGAGCTAAATTAAAAAAATTAGAAGTTTATGATCAATTGAGGGTTTAAAAATACACAAATTCAAAACCAATGATTCAAAGTGAAAAAGGCGGCCAACTTCAAGGCTGACATCTTGAATTTGACAGGGAAGCATTTGAATTGATTATTAAAATCAAAATCTCAATTGAGGGTGTTGCGATGTCGTAGTCATGCAAATTAATTACCTTAACTTAAATAAATAATATAGTATAGAGCAAACAAGGGGTCAATCCCATGAGACAGTTTAATTCAGATTTTTTATGCTAGACAATTATGCAATTTTGGGGGAGTTTGGAGATTATCTAGGCTAAAAATAGAATAAAATATTCAAGCTAAATTAAAATAAATCAGAAAACAAATCAAGATAACAACCTTGATTTCAAGTAGACGTTCACCTACAAAAATCAAAACCAATAATTGAAATGATACATCATTTTATATTCTGAATATTTATCTTTTCTTTAATGTTTAGTTAGTTAACCGATCTGCAGTGTAACTAACCCTAATCATCAAATAACTACATTGTCCGCACTAGTAATTAATTGAATGGCAGCCTTAAAAACTAGATAAGTTTAAATAATCTAGGCATATAACTGTCTGCAGTACATGTTTGATTTGATCGAATATTTTTCATAAGATTAATAACATATATGCAATACGATTATTAAACTTAGTTGTTTCACAAGTTTATATACAACAACTACGATTTTGATAGCAAAACTTAACAATACATTGTTTATAATAATAAATTAGAGTCCGCTCCAGCAATTAAAACAAACAATCACAGAAAAAAACATAGAAAAACAAAACATATTCATCATATAAACTGAAAAGAAAAGGTAAAATAAAATCTTACAGTTCTTGAAATCCAAAGGTTTCTATGTCCTTGCAACCAAGAAAAAGAGCTTAACCCTGTATCTCTATTGAATAACTAATCAAAAGAAAAGAAGAATGCATGATTTTGGGTTTTTGGAATAAAGGGTGCATTTTCTCTTCTCTTTATGGCTGCCTCTCTTTCCTTTCTCTCTTTCTTTTTATTTTGATAGGAAACCCTAATTTTCTTTTTCTACAAAATAATATTTCTTAAGTAGACAATTTACATTTAAGTAGTGTAATAACTATTTTTCTAAAAAAAGGAGAAATAACCTTGCATAAAATCTCCAAGCTTTGACTTTGACTTAAAGGAGCCTAAATTGTTGAAATAAAGACCTAGATGTCGGTTTGGATGCTTTTTTAGAAGTATTTTGGAGTTGTTTCTTCACAAAACCTGTCTGCCTGTATAATTAATATGTCATCTTAGAAAACTTATATCTCTCTCATATGAGATCTTTTTCTAGTGAACTTTAGTAGCCGAAATGGTCTTCGAGTTAGGAATCCAACAAAATTGAGTTTGCATCAAATGAACTTTTCTAGCTTGAGATATTCAAATCAGAATGCCCAAAGGTCAACATTGGCAAAATGCGAGATTTTTCTTTGAAGTTTACGATTTCCATTCTCTTTCTATTTTTATTTTTCTTTCATATACTTATAGAAAGCATGAATGTTATCTTTATAATGCCACTAGAATCACTTTATTTTGACCACTAGAGCTAAATTTCTGCACAAAACATCAATTGGAGGTCAAATCTGCCAATTATCTCCAATTTTACTTCTTGTTTAGTCTTACATCCAAAAATACCTTCAAAACATAAAAACAAAGAATATCAAGGCATTATAATATAAAACATAGGAAAAATAATAGGTAAATGTGAGAAAAAATATTGAATAATATGGTTGCATTAGAGGGCGTGATTGAACAAATAAAAAATTAAAGACTGAATTGGAAACAAAAAAACTTTTTGACATCATTTTTTTTAAAATGAAAACAACATGTTTTGTTCAAAAAGCTGCTTTGACAGATCCATGTTACTTGGGTCTATTGGTGCCAAACCCAAATTTCTTGGTATGACATCCCTTGCCTAACTCAATCAACATGGCTCTGGTGTCCCTGTCAGACCCATGACGTTCCAGATCCAAGACGCTAGGATCTAACAGTCATGCCTGACCCGACATTTATGGTGTGGTTGTTTTGCCAGACTCGAGTGTCTTAGGGTATGGTAGACATGCATAACCCCAATGCTAGGTGTCTGGCAGCTATGCCATGTGCCTGAGGTTTGACAACCATATTTATTTTTCTTGAGAAGGCAAAAGAAGCCCCCAACCCAAATATTAAAATTTTATGTCCTGAATGGCAAATCAATATCTATATTGTACTAAAAAAAAACCCGAACAAACCATTCTTTCAATGCCAAATGTATTTCATAAAAAGGACAATCTCGTAGCTGCATGCTTAGTAAGTTTTTTTGGCAAGGATAATTATATCATTATATTGCTCCCATCTATAATGATTTATATCTTTATGAACAGTAAAATAATAAACAACGAAACAATTCTATTATATAATAATGATGTGATTCATAGTAAAAACACAATTTCTTTTGTGTTTTTAGTTAATAAATATACTCTCTCTAATTCCTCGCTCTGAAATTCTACCTTTGCAGTCTCTTTGATACAAAGAATTTTGATGAAAAAGAATGAGGTACTGTGGAAAATCACACAATAATCTGGATCAATACATGCCCCTTTTGTGTTTATTTGTCAAGCTATGGTTAAAAATACCATTTTAGTATAAAATATATAAAAAGAAATCTTCTGGCCAAATACCGTAGGTGGGTGAACAAAAAGTAGTCGATCCTGTGATTTATTGCTTTTCATGGCCAAGTTGGGATATAATGGCATTTTTACCCTGTTAGGATTGTGATATATTCAGAACACGGCAACGCCTATTTGCTATTACGGCAATAATTATATTTTAAAAATATTTTTTATTTTAAAATATAATAAATATTTTTTTATATTTTTAAATTTATTCTTATCGCATATTCAAACTATACAAAAAATACTATAAATAATTTTAAGTAAAAAAAATTAAATTAAAAACTTTACAAACAACATTTTCACCACAATATACCAAACACATTCTAAAACATCAACTATCAATTTGATAAATGATCAATCTTATTCTTGAACTATCATGTTTTTTAACAATACTAAGTGTTTGTTTGATTTGATTATTAGTATTCACCAAAAATCTCTTTTAAAGATTTGAAATATAGTATTTTTAACTGAAATTCTTCATAGATGCCAGTGAAAATTTAATTCACTTTTGCAAAGAGTTTTAAAATTTTTTGAAGTAAAAATGTAAGTTTTTTTTCTTAAGAATACAAATTCAATAAATTATATATATATAAAATAATTTGAAATTATCTCAATTTTTTTTTTAAGCTCTAAGATTGTAATCCTAAATGCATTTTTGGGGATTATACCAACAAAGAAACACAAAACAAATTTGACATTCTTATAGAAATATCAATAGAATTGACTATTATGTTGGCATTTCCATCAGCAATGTTTGGTCATATTTCGCTGCAAAGTTATAGGAGGTTTTGGAATTTTTAACGGAAACACCGATGGTATAGTCCGTTGAAATATTATGTCAGTGATGCCATAAAAAATGAGCACTCACAGTCCGATGGAATAGGTGAATAAATATTTTAATGAAAATATGCAATGGAATATTTCGTCGACAATTAAGGTGAATTTCTAACAAAATTTTTGTTTAGTACTTAATGTTGTTGATGGAACTCCAACAAAAAATAGGACTGTAAAATCTAATTTTTTGGTCTGAATATTTCATCAGCAATCCCATTAAAAAAATTTACCAATAGAATCTTATTGCTGGTGACATTTTTCCATCAGCTATTCCATTGGAATAGTGATTGTAGACATAAGTTTGTCCATAATGGCGAAAATATTCTGTCAATTCTTTCTAATTTTCTAGTGATGAGAGTAAGCCACCAACTAATACTCAGTTGAATGATTCTATATTATGAATCTATATTTTTTCTAGTTATATGAAAATATATATCAAGAAAGAAAGGAGACGGATGAAAATGCGTCGCAATTTACATATTTATATACCTTCAAACGAATATTGGCAAGAATAAATATCAAGATAAATAGTAATTTTAGTGTTTTTTTATCATTCAAGTTTGATTTGTTTTATTTTAAAGATATATCTCTCACATTGATCTAGTATATTTAGAAAACTTTAATAAAATCTTCTAAGTATTGCCTTGAACAACCAAATGTTCATAACCATCTGATCAACTTCTTATAGTTATAAATTTTAATATCCTTATATTAGCTTTCACATAAGAAAACGTAGCCATTTTGTGTTTAAATTTTTAAAAATCAACGCATCTAAATTCTAGATAAATCTATCAAGTATAAAACTTGATAGAATTTAAGATGATAACAAAAGTCAATGTAAGTGGATTTCATAAAAAGGATAGCTCCTCCACGTATAAAACTTGCTTTTTGGTTTTTGGTTGTGTACATTTCCTTGATGACCGCAAACATTAACTTAAACCAATTAACATATTATATAACGGTTGTTTAAGAGTGTGGTAATAATTATGATTTAAAAGTGTATTTTACTTCAAAATATATCAAAATAAGCTTTTTTAATTATTTTTTATATCAGTATATTAAAAATGATCCGAAAACATTAAAAAAATTAATTTTAAACAAAAAATAATTTAAATTTATTTTTAGAAAACACTGTTTATAATTCATGTTTCAAAACACTATATAAAAAAAAGGAACCTAATGCTTTCGCAAGGAGGAAAGAAGGGTCAAGAAAATATTAAAAAAAAAACCTAAAACCTCTTAAGAAAGTATAGTAGTTACAAATCTATAGTTCTTTTTCACTTAAATAATATAATAATGTTTTTGTCCCACCATCCAAAAATTCAAAATTAACTTTGAAGGGTGTTAAATAATATAATAATGTTTTTAATGGCTTATTTGTCATTAAAAACATTAAACTAGTGTCAATGGATATTTTTGTATTTTCATAATCGTTTTTTGGCTATTATCATTTAAGCCGAGGGGCAACTTTGGTTTTTGCACAAATATAAAAATAATAAAAAATTAAAAAGCAAAGTGAAACTACAAAAATACCCTTAAAATAAAAAATAAAGCTGAGGTCATATGGCGTTTTCAGTTTTTTCACAATGATTATTTTGTAATTACAAAGTTGGCTTAGGGACAATTCTATATTTGAAATAATAAAAAAAAGGTGGACATGTGGAAGGCAACCATGCCTTTCAAGCGACGCGTGTGACACCTTTTGGCATCCAAAAAAGCCCTTCTACCTTGTTGTTGAAAGCGCCACTAAATCCTTTTCTTATTGGTGCAACACATGTCTCTATTGGTGGTCTAATTTGGTACTGATAAACATTTTTTTTTTCATTATCTCTCTTTTCTTAAAAATTACAACTTAGGGTTTTTGCACAAATATAAAAATAATAAACTATTAAAAAGCAAAGTGAAACTACAAAAATACCCTTAAAATAAAAAAAAATAAAACCTGAGGTCAAATGGCGTTTTTTGGTTTTTCACAATGATTATTTTGTAACTACAAAGTTGGCTTAAGGGAAATTTTATATTTGAAAAAATAAAAGAAGGTTAACATGTGGAAGGCACTCATGCCTTTCAAGCAACGCGTGCGATACCTTTCGGCATCCCAAAAAGCCCTTCTACCATGTTGTTGAAAGCGCCACTAAGTCCTTTTCTTATTGGTGCGACACATGTCTTTCTATTGGTGGTCTAGTTTGGTACTGATAGACATTTTTTTTTTTTTCATTCTCTCTTTTCTTAAAAATTACAGCTTAGGGTTTTTTGCACAAATATAAAAATAATAAACAATTAAAAAGCAAAGTGAAACTACAAAAATACCCTTAAAATAAAAAAACAAAGCTTGAGGTCAAATGGCATTTTTGGTTTTTCACAATGATTATTTTGTAATTACAAAGTTGGCTTAGGGGCAATTCTATATTTGGAAAAATAAAAAAAAAGGTGGACATGTGGAGGACACCTATGCCTTTCAAGCGACATGCGCGACACCTTTTGGCATCCAAAAAAGCTTTTTCCACCATGTTGTTGAAAGCGTCACTAAGTTCTTTTTCTTATTGGGTGCGACACATGTCTCTATTGGTGGTCTAGTTTGACAATGATGGATATATATATTTTTTTCCATAATCTCTCTTTTCTTAAAAATTACAGCTTAGCTTTTTTGTTGTTAACGTCTTAATTTCAATCTTTATTCTTTTGATTTTAAATTTTTGGTCTTAGTCATTTTATAAAATTTTTTATTATTTTTAATTTTATCATTCAATTTCAATTTACTAAATATTATATTCTTCAATGTGGTCTCTATCCCTTGGGTTTCTAATTTTTATCCTTAGTTATTTTGTAAAATTATTAGTGGTTTTTCAATTTTATTATTCATTTCAAAATGATGGAATTATGTTTTTCAATTTGATTTTTATTGGTTTTGATTTTTTTTTTATAAAATTTATCATTCTTTTAATTTTATCATTTAATTACAGTGTTGTTTTTATTTTTTTATATATCAACTTTTTTTTATTAATTTTACTCTTCAATTAAATATAATCTCAACTTGATTATTAAAATTACAAAGTTTGTTATGACTTTGGACTAGTTTGCCTTTATTAGCGTCACACTTCCATATCCATGTCAATGTCAAACGCTGGGATTGTAACACGCGGTTTTATTAATATTGACTCGAGAGTAGTGGATTGATCGCAGGTGCAGAATATTTATTATTGTGATAGTTATTTTTTTTAAAATTTAATTTTTATATCAATAGATAAAAATAATCTAAAATTATTTTAAAAAATTAACTTAAAAAAATTTCAATATTTTTTAAAATTGTTTTAAAACAAAATATAGGATAAGGTGGTTGAATTTTCCAAAGCAATGAACTCTGGGCCTGTCATTTCGCTGTCTTATCTTATGGGTGGCGTGTCAAGCAACTAGCTGTGGTAGAGTTGGTGGCATTCAAGTCTTAGCTATATTACTATAAATTCAGTTTGTGCTGCCGTGGGTTAATTTTATTTTGGTATAAAAAATATTAAAAAAATCTAATAGCAGAATGATAGGTTTTTATGTAAACCTATATTGAGTATTGGGTTTGCCTACTGTAGTGACTGATTTAAAAAATAATATTTATAATATTAATAAAAAATATTAAATTTGTATGATAAAAATTGAAGTGAGTTTGATTATACCATCAGATTTGGAGTTTTTGAATATGGATCTGGCTATAAGGTTATATCATAAAAATATGATAATAAAAAAAATAATTTAATATCATAAAATAAAATTAAAAAAAAAGATTAATTAAAAAAAAACAATAAAAAACAAAACATTATTCAAATAAATAGTACTTTGCAAGGAGGGGTACGGTAAAATCCTCTTATAAGATCACAATAATCTAATAAACGGTAAACAAAACAAATCATAAAATTTAAGAATTCTTGATCAAATTGATATTAAAAAATAAAATTGAAAGAAAAAAACTAATTAAGAAAAAGAAAAAAAATGAATCAATTGGTTTAACTTGTCAAACCAGGTCAACCCGTCTAACTTGGGATCAATGTCATGAAAGTGTGATAACTAAATAGAAAAAAATTAATATTAATAAACTGAATTAAATAAAAAAAGATTAATTAAAAAGAAAAAAAACCTATAATTAATAATATGTTTTTCAAATTCATTAGTTATTATATTAGCACTTTTCGTTATAATAAAAATAATAATATTTTTAATATTAATAATAATATCAAACTTGTATTATCCAAGTTTAAGTAGATATGATGTAAAGTTTAAGAGTTTTAAGTTTAGCTGAAATACCAGACCAAAAATTTGATGGTGAATTTAGCTATAAAATAACTCAATATTTTATTATGTACTATATTATACAGTGTACAGGAAAACATTTACCCATTTTAATTATATTTAATATTATTATTATATTCCATGTATTTTGACCTGACTTAATAATGTTTTTTCTCTTGATCATCTGCTACCGCTCGTTTCACGCGGTATATGATTTTATAATGTTTTTTTCATAATTATTTACAAGTAAAATAATTAATTAATTTACTATTAAAATAAAACAATTTAAATTGACAAGTACAATAAAATTACTCAATTACCATTAAATTATAAAAAAATCTTTCATTGACTTTTAGGATTTTTTTTACTTTCATCGTTTTTTTTTTTGTTATAATAAGTGGACAGAAAGACAAATTAGTATTTAAATAGACATAAATTATTAATTAAATTGGAAAGTGGGGTGTTTTTTGCATTATTCAAATATTTTGGTGAGTTTTTTCTGATAACGAAGTGATGTTCACGGCAAAACAATGATAAATCTTCAATAATTTTTTTTTTCTATCATGTATGATATTATTAATTTTTTTTATAATTAATTATTATTATTAGTATTTTTATTTATTGTTAATATTTTTTAATTATATTATTAATTACCTGAATTTATTGAATTCAATGATTTAATGATTCTACTATTCTTTAAAATTGCTAGTATCACTTAACATTTTTTTTTATGTTAAACTTTTTTTTTTTTTGGACATATAGTACACGGAATAATTATATTATTTTTTTTGCTCAGGAACCATGGCCAAGGGCATCGCAGAAGCGTTTGCGCACATGGACTGCACTGTGTTTGATCTCCCGCGTGTGGTTTCTGACTTGCAAGGCAGCAAAAACTTGAAGTATGTTGGAGGGAATATGTTTGAGGCAGTTCCTCCTGCAGACGTTAATTTTACTCAAAGTAATTTCTTGCTGTTTCCATGTAAGTTTGCATATATGCTTACCTTTCATTAACAAAAACGAATTAACGCAGCACATACCATGTTGACGAGGGTTATTTAGCACTAAAGAAATTACAAAAGAAAACACAAAAAAAACTATTAAAAAAAGACTTGCAAATTTGAGTATTTCTAAATAATATTATATTGAAGGTCAAAAGTCTACACATAACCTAAGTGCTGATTTGGTCCATGAATTCATCAATTATACGCCTAACATGACAAATTAACTAAATACATCTTTTAAATGATAGAGTTGAAATGGTATGATTTTGTCTTGTTATCAACCATAATTTAACAAGATTATTAACATAAAGAAAATATTGGTTATGTTGGCATAGTCTATTGCACTGGTTAGACCAAAGACAAGAAATTAAGAAGCTACCATAATTTAAAAAGAATATTAATATAAAGAAAATATTGGTTAGGGTGGCATTGTCTATTGCACTGAACTGGTCAGACAAAAGACAAGAAATTAAGAAGCAACCATAATTTAAAAAGAATATTAATATAAAGAAAATATTGGTTAGGTCTATTGCAATGAACTGGTCAAACAAAAAACAAGAAATTAAGAAGTTTATTCAACCATGTTTTTTTTTTCCCTATATTTTTTCACACTTTAGTCTTTAATTTTTTTGTTTAATCCTTTAAAATTATTTTGATTTGCAATTGGTTTTGATGATTTATATGAAACATTGTTCATTCAAAAATTATTGTAATTTTTATTTAAAAGAGCTTAGTTATTCACTCATTGTTCATTGAAGCAATGTCTCTCTCTTTTAGATTCCTATGATTTTTTTACACTTTAGTACCTCAATTTATTTTTTTTTATTTGGTCCTTTAACATTTTCTCTTTTGCAATTGGTCTTGGTGATCTATTTTTCATGCCTGCGTATGAGAATCTTGAGGTGTCAGAGAAATGTAATGTCACTTGTTGATATTTAGTTTTGCAAAACAAAAATATTTTTTTTCATTTATTTAAAAGAATGAGATTTTATAAACCGAATTTGAGGTTGGACAGTTCAATCTTTTGTTTTTCTGTTAATATCAGGGAGTCATTTGTATGGTTAGGGGATGAGTTTATTTATTTTTTGAGTTATTTTTTTAATTCAATCCATTCACATTGATTTTATTTAAGACTTGAATTTGTAATTTGTTTTTTTTCCCCTTAGATATAAGGTTCTTGCAATGTATTGAGAATCTTGACCCTTGATTATATGACTAGTTGGGAAATATCAATTGAAATTAAATTGATGTAAAATAATTAGATTTCAAGGAACCAAAATTGAAACTAAAAAACATATAGCGGACTATGATGAATAGGCAGGCCAACTAGGTTAGTGTGTGTACCATACACACCATCATGTGAAGGAGGCCCATTGCATTCAAGTGGCGCGTGTGAGCTCCTTTGGTGGCCAAAAACAACCTTCCATCTTGTCTTCTAAAGCATCGCACCATAGGCTTTCCATTGGGGTAATGCATGTTGTATCTAGTTAGTTAATAGATGTTGACATTGTTTTTCCCTTATCCCCTCTGTTCTCTCTCCTCTTCTTGGAATTCATGCTGGTCAAACCAAAAATTAAAGGTAGGTTAATTTTAGTTCTCATTATTTTGATTACTATTATTTTGCTTTAGGTTTTGTCTTAAAATTGATTTTTTTTTAATTTTATCCTTTAATATATGGTTGATTTGAAATTAGGCTTAATGATTTTTTTGTTAGGTTTATACTAGTTTTATAATCTGGATAACGAGTTTGAAAGGTTAACCTGAATTGATATCGATACTTCTTTTATATCCATTTTTTACATTGATTTTTTTTTAAAATTTTCATTCTTTAGAGTTGGTCTCATGATCTTTTAAATATTATTGTATTATTTATTTAAAAATTATTTTTTATTTTAAATATAAATAAATAAATAAATCGAAAAGAAACAAAAACTTGATGGGCCATGAGAATGAAGCCTAGGTGTGACTAGGCTTTGAAGGGGTAACCCATGCATGCTAGTGTTTGGCCTTTCAAAATATAGGCCTGACACTCTTAGGCTTGCAAGGCTAGCCCTGCATGTCTATCTAGAAAAATAACACATCGTCCATTGTAACACTTTCTAGCTTCATTTAGTAATAAAAAAAATTAGGGTTCGAGTTTTTGGATCCTTGAAATCTGAATTTAACACATTTTTACCAAAAAAGAATCTTAAGAACTTCTATAACTTTATTTTCAACACACACGCACACTTTAATCAAACTAGGGGTGAGCAAAAAACCCGATAAACTGATTAAACTGAAAAAAAAAGCTAAAAAAATCAAACAAAAAATACCGAATTAACCGATTAAAAAACAAAAAAAAAGTTTCGATTCGGTTTTGGTTTTTAAAGTTTGAAGCTAATTGAACCGAATTAGTTCAACCAGGCATGCACTTAAGAAAAAAACAAGTATAAATATAATGTTTTTTAACCCTAAACCTAAAGTAACATTCAGCCCCCCCTCCCTTTGCTCTCTGCATCTCTCCTCTTTGCTTTTTCTTCATGCTCAGCTCCTACGATTGTTACTTGTTAGTTGTTAAGCTCTGCTCTATGCTCCTTTCGGCTCTAAATTTGAAAGGGTTTTATATACCTAAACCTAAATGCATTCTAGTCGCCTCCTCTACCTATTCTCTGTCTTTCATCTCTCAAATCTATCTTTTTCTCTTCCATGTTCTCTATCTCTGTCTCTCATATCTTAAATTTGCATGTTATTGGCCCAAATCTTGTGGCTTTATGGTGTTTGATAAGTTTTAGTAGGTTTCATTCTGTTGGCCAAGACCTGCTTACGCTTCTGTTTAATTCTTTCCCTATGGTGATGTTTGGTAATTGCTTTTGGAAATGCTTTTAGTTGAATCCTGTAATCATGCACTCGATCAAATCTTTAGTGACCTCAATAGGATGAGATTTGGGTGCATGCATGATGTTGGGAATTGCTTTTTATTTGTTTGCAACCGGTAGGCCCTGTAACATTCCCTGTGGAAGGAGTGGATTGAATATGAAATTAGCTCGAGCATCATAATTTCGGTTTGAACTGGTTTGGAAGGGAAAAAAATCAAACCGAATCGAAATTAATTGGTTTGAACTAGTTATTGGTTCGGTTTGGCTCAAAATCTAAAAAAAATTGGTTTGGTTGTTTATTTTGGTCCAAAACCAAACCGAACTGAAAATTCTCAGCCCTAAATCAAACTAAGAACCCAAGATTAAAAAAACTTTTTGAATTTTAAACTATTTTTTTCAGCAAGATTAAAGGGTTAAATCATTTTCAATGAACTCCTCTCTTCAAGATAAACTCATTGACACTATGATCAATATTTTGTGTGTGGCCAAAACAAGGTTGACCAAAAACTCTCTTTCCTTCCCTTTTTGATGGCTCTCTCTGTCTCATCTCTCAATTGTTAGCTAGGGACTTAAATATAATATAAATAAAGCTTTATGGTTGAAATGTATATTTTGAAAACAAAAAGGATCAAAATGTAGAAATTCTTGCCTCTTGAACAACGTAAATGAAAAGACAACTCTCTTATTTTTTTTATTCTTTTAATTTTTTAAAAGAGTAACTTATAATTCTATTCTGTAATAACGGTTTTTAATGTAATGCAAGAATAAACTCTGTTAGTGTATATGTGAGAGCATGCATAAAGAAACACATTTCAACATATAAAACCATGATAACATAATTTTTAAAGAAAAAAACAAAAGAAATTAATAAGATCATATTTAGTCAGTTATGAGTAGTGGATGGAATAGAAAAGAAAGTTATATGCTCAAGGAAGACAATATGACAAGACACATAAAGTTTCTGAGTTATTGGATCAAAACAACGATAATCCTTTTTGCATTCACCATAACCTAGAAAGACACAAATAGCGGATCGAGAGGATAGCTTCGTTCTACATGAGGACGAAGAACGAAACAAGTACAACCAAAGACTCTAAATGAGAAATAATTAGGGACATGGCCATATAACTGTTCAAAAGGAGATAGACCTGAACTATGAGAAGATGGAATTGTATTAATCAAACTTACAACAGTAAGAAAACTTAATAGGACCAAAATCAGACAACAAGAGAGAACGAGCAGTTTCGACAATGTGTCTATGTTTTCTTTCAGCAACACCATTTTGCTAAGGAGTATTTATATATGAAATGGTTCCATCTAGGGTAATCAATTGGAAAAATTTATTAGAGGTGTATTCTCCACCCAAATCACACTTAAAGCATTTGATCACAGCAAAATGTTAAGTTTTTATAAGAGCTCGAAAAGCTGCATATATCTTAAAGAATTCATAATAATGTTTCATTAAATAAACCCAATAATAATGAGTATGATTATCAATAAAAAAGACATAATATTGAGACTCTCCTTTTGTGGCAACAAGAGAAGGTCCCTATACATCATAATGAATCAAATCAAATGGTGAAGAAGAAACAAAAATACTTCGATTAAAAGGTAAGACGAAAATTTTTGCCAATTTACATCAACTACAATCAGAAATGTCACAAGTTTTCAAATTTCCTAAAGCTCATGTGGATGCCAAAATTCTCAAACAAGAAGACGAAACATGACCTAGACAGGAATGCCATAAATAAAAACTAGAAGATGAAAGACTCAAATGAAAGGAAGACAAATCAATGATAGTAGTGGCAGCGGCAGCAGCAACAACTGGCACTTTTAACACATCCAAAATATATAGTCCATTCTCCCTATGGCCTGTCCCAATCAGCTTCTAAGACTGTAGATCCTGTATACAACAAAACGAACCAGAAAACATGACTAAATGATCACCAGAATCACATATTTGACCAACAGACGCAAGATTCAATTTTAGTTTTGGAATAAGATAAATATTAGGGAGAGACAAGTGAGGTGTGACAACAGAACCAACACCTCCTAAGGGCATGGGAGTGCTATCAATAGTCATAACAAGAATGGAGGACAAAGGGGACACAAAGGTAAAAGATGAGGAATCTAGAGACATGATGGGAAGCACCAGAATCTAAGACCTATTCAAAGTGTGACATACCTGAGGAACTATAAGGCAACATACCTTTGGAAGAAGAAGCAGACATTGCTTGTGGCTGTGAGGAGAGAAACTTTTGAAATTGCTCAGCCAAAATATAGAGCCTGGGGAAGCTACTGCTGCAGTGTTGTGGTGTGGTGGTTTATAACCCTAAGGTGGTTTACGAGCATTAGATTGTGACTAATTGCTAGACTTCCAAACTTGATTCTGCTGTCTCAACTTAGGACACTGAGCCTTCCAATAACCTTTCTGCTTATAGAAACTGCACTCATAAAAGCCAACCCTTGTGTAAGGCTTATTCTGAAGGATTTAAAGCAAAAAGAATTTGAAGCAGAAACAATTCCCTTTTCAGAATAAGACTGAAGATGTATTTCTTCAGCCAATAACTCACTAACAACAGAGTCAACATAAGGTAGTGGAGAACGATGCAGAATTGAACCTCTAAGTCCTTCGAAATCATTGCAAAGTGTGGTTAAAAACTGTATCAATGATTATTGCTCTCTAGGCTCAATATAAGCACCACATGCCTTTAATTTTGCCAATTATATAAGAGCCAATTGATTCTAAAGATCTGTCATAGCAGAATAAAACTCTTGAATACTCGTATTCTTGTGATGAATAGCTTGTATGCCATTCTCTAATTGATACTGTTTTGCAAAATTTGATTGTGTAAATAACCTTTGCAGATGATCCAAACCTCTTTTGTTGTCTCATACTTCGCCAACTGCATACGTATCGAATGTTCAACAAAATTATTGATCCAAGTAATGATCTTTGCATTATTTGCTTCCCATGTATCTATCAAAACAACATCACCCTCCTCAATATTCTTAGGTATCATATAAGTTCCACTAACATACCCCCACATCTTCTTACCCTTAAAAAAATTTCTCATTACATAACTCTAATACGAATAGTTCTTCCCATTTAACCTCACACTCACAAACTGAAGCGAATCATCTCTTTCAGTAGCCATAATCAATGGTCACAAAGAACCAGAATGCAAGAGCAGCGGAAAACAAAATACTAATTTACAGAAATTGAACAAAGATTATAGAAACTAAACAAATATCATCTTGATGAAATACCAAAATAATTGCAGAAACTAAATGCAAATATCAAATTATAGAGGTTGAAAGGAAGATGAAATACCAAATTTGTGCAGAAGCGGAAGACAAAATATCACTCTAAAAAATTAAGCTGTGTTCGGGATTAAGCTTCATTCCATAAAACCAGCTCTGATACCATGTTGAAATAATTAAGATCAAACACAAAAAGGAGGCTAGAATTCTGAATAATCTATATATTATGAGTGCATAGTCTTAACCTCAATATAAATAAAGTATATATAGGTTAAATTGAAAGTACCATTTTATCCTTAATAAATAAGACTACATAAATATTATTTAACAAGAAGCACAAAGCACAAAAACTACATGGACCTAAAAAAGTAAAAATAGTTATGAATAATGACGTGAGTAGTTTAATGAGTCTTGATGAACAATGCATGTATTGTGAAACCTGGATAGTTTTTTTAGTTTATTTTGTAATTGTAACATGTCCTAATCATGGAAAATGATGAACAGTGGACACTGCATGACTGGAGTGATGAAGACTGCGTGAAAATACTAAAGCAATGCAAACATGCAATTACGAGCAAGGGCCAGCAGAAAGTTGGGAAGGTGATAATCATAGACATAGTGAGGGGGAGCCAAAACGGCGAGGAGTCAAATGAAACGCAACTGCTTTGGGATCTAGAAATGATGGTGACTGTTACTGGCCTAGAAAGGAATGAAATGGAGTGGGCTAAGCTCTTCTTTGATGCAGGTTTCATCAGCTATAAGATACATAACGTGCTTGGCACAAGATCTCTCATTGAGCTCTTATTTGTTCTTCTCCTTTTTATTTTCTTCTTAAAATGATTATTTTGATAATTCATGATATTAGGTATGGATTTTATACCTTGTGTACTAAAGTTTAGCCATATATGAATTCGACAGAGTTTCATATGAAAAAAATAAATAAATAAATTGTATGAAGTTCTATCTGGTGCAAATAAATCTGTTTTATTAATTTCCTGGGATTTATAGCAACCCTTTGTCTTGCCAACTGCTCGTGACTTAATCCCTAAAGGTTGTTCTGGTGGAGAGACATTGAAGGACGAAGGAGTTTCAATGGCAACAAATTCAACACAAGATGATAGTTCAACAAGACAAGGAAACTCCAATAAAAATGGTAGATATGCTTATATATTGGTTTCAAATCAAATCAGATAGATTTCATGCAATCTGTTACTATGTTTTTATGTTTAAATAGAAGTCCTCTAGTTTAATATTCACATTTTTGTGAATATGTGGGTCAACTAAATGAATTTGCGACTTGAGTTATGAGACACTGATAATTTAATATGGAACAAATTAAAGTAAATTATAAAATCTAATTCTTAATTAACCCAATGTAGATAAAATTAAAAAATTATATATTTTAACAAGAGATAAAAAAAAATGATCTGAGTTAACTTGTTGTCGCAACCGACATTGCGGCGGCCTTAAAAATTTTTAAATCTTTGGAAAGAACGGATTTTTGGCATCCTGTTCTTTAATGGGGAATTGTCTTTGTTTAAGGAGTCGCCACCTAGTATTATGGTCACTAGGAACCCTAACTGGTCAATAGAGATTTTATGATTCGGGACTGGTTACGTAAAAGGGAAGATATTATCACCCCTTAAACATCCTACCTGAGGCAGGCTGCATTGCTAGTTTCATCTTAAATTGCTAAATGTTTATTATTTTATGCTATGAAAATTTGCTTATAATATTCCTGACTCTAGCACCAGTGAATATTTAACTATGAATATTTCCAACTCTAGTGTTGGTAAATATTACGCAGCTATAAAAAACAAAACAAATTTAAATCATTATTTTTTTATTCCTGACTCTGGCGTCAGTGAATAAACAAATAAAATAAATTTATTTTTACACATGAACATTTTTTTTATTAAATAAAAATAAAATACAATGAATAATATAAATTTAAACCGGTATTTTTATTCCTGACTATGGCGTCAGTGAATAAACCAATAAATTTATATTATTGTTTTTTCTTGCTAAATAAAAATAAAATATAATGAATAATATAAATTTAAACCGGTATTTTTATTCCTGACTCTTGCATCAGTGAATAATCCAATAAATTTATTTTATTATTATTTTTTCCATGTATACATATTTTTTTATTATTATTTTTCAGGCTTCTATTTTATTTTTTATTTTTTGGACTGGGCTGGGCCCAGCTCAGCATAATTTTTTGGACTGGGCCTGTGACCCGGCTGGGTAACATGAAGCACGCGTGAACTAAATGAAAAGCGGTGAAAGAGAAACTTACTTACCCGGCTCTGGATACACCGAAGGCAGCAGCAACAATGGTTCTGGTCACGGTGGATTTCCTCTGCTTATGTTCGTCCCTTTCTCTCTGTTTTTCTTCGGTTCTTGGGTTGTTCGTCCCTTGTTCTTGTTTCCAGTCGCTCCTTTCTTTGTTTTCTTGCTCTTGTTCTCTATTATTCGTTTGCTTACTGTCTTTGTGTTCTGAAGACGAAGGCGAAGCTAGGGTACGTTGGCTTCTTTCCCCCCTGGTTCTGTTTCCTCTGTGTTCTGGGTTGTTCTTCCCTGGTCCTTCCCCTTGCTCGTCTGCCTGATCTTCTCTGTTCAAGACGAAGATGATGGTGGTCTAAGCACCAGGTCTGCTGGTTGATGGCCCCTTCCCCCTTGGTGAATTTGTTTTTTTTTTTTACTCTGTATTTCTACTCTGTTTTTTAGCTCTCGATCTTCCTTCTTTTGTGTTTTCTTCGTCCTGCCTTTTATAAGGCCAGAGACCTTCAAAAAACCATCACCTCCACCAACGGGATTGTGGCAATCGTGGCAGAAGACATGGTCACGATTTGGATCGGATGCACTGGGATTTTCCTGTTGAATCGGCTGCCTCCGTGCGAAACGAAAGGGATGAAGAACACAGCTTCCAAACGGTGCCGTTTGTGTGTTTGAAGCACTTTTTCACTTTGGTCCCTGCTTTCTTTGGAAATATTGATAGTTGGACCTCAATTAAAATCCCTTTTAATTTTACCCTTGTATTAATTTCAATTAAGTCCCTGAATTAATTAATCAAATCAAAGTTTAATTAAGTCCACAAACTTATTACTTCTTCTAATTTTGCCCCTTTTTGATTAATTTCAATTAAGTCCCTGAATTTATTTAATTAATTAAATCAAAGTTTAATTAAGTCCACAAACTTATTAATTCTTCTAATTTCATTAATTAAACTAATCTAAATTTTAAATAAATTTTCAAACTTATTAATTCTTCAATTTCTGACCAAATTATTCTCAAATCTGATAATTTTATTCCTAAACTTCAAAATTTGTTGTCTTAACCCCATTTTAATTTTTATTATTTGTTCAAAAATTGGGTTATGACACTTGTCAAACCCATGATCTGAGTCATGAAACTAGAATAATCTCATAGAAAGTAAATCGGATAAATTATGAAATCCAATTCTTAATCAACTCAATGTTGGAGGATAGAATTGAAAAAAGAATTCAATTTAAAAAAGGACACAAATAAAACAATTCAAATTAACTCAGGTTAATTTACCAAACTTATTATCATGTTCATGAAACCAAAACAACCTTATAGAAAATAAACTGTAAAAAATAACTCGAGTCAATCTAGGTTAATATGTCATACTTGCGACCCTGGTCTACGAGGCTAGATAATCTTATAGAAAATAAATCAAAACAAATTATAAAACTGAATTCTCAATCAACATATTGTTGAAGAATGAAACTGAAAAAAAAAAGCAATATAAAAAAGACACAATAAAACAAACCAAGTTTACCCGGGTTAATTTACAAAACTCGTGTCATAAGATCAAGATAACCTCATAGAAAGCAAGCCAAAACAAATCATAAAGTTCAATTTATGATCAACCAAATCTTAAAGGATTAAATAAAAAATGTCAATTCAAAAAGAAAAAAACTTGAATCAACAATGTTAACTCGTCAAACTAGTGACACAAACCATGAGATTGGAATGACTCCATAAAACATTAACCATAATAAATAAGAAACTTAATTTCTAATAATCTAAATATTTAATGATAAAAATAGAAAATATTAAAATAAAAAATAAAAAAAATATTATATTAAATAGTGTTTTATTACGTGATTCACACTAAAAACCCAATTTCTTTTTGTTTTTAGTTAATAAATATACTTCTCTCTAATCTCTCGCGTTGAAATTCTACCTCTGTAATTTCTTATATCTACAAAGAATTTTGATGAAAAGAATGAGGTACCGTGGAAAATCACACAATTCATCCCTTTTCGTGTTTATTTGTATACCATTTTAGTATAAAAAATATAAAAAGAAATCTTCTGGCCAAATACGGTAGGTGGGTGAAGAAAAGTTGTCGATCCTGTGATTTATTGCTTTTCATGGCCAAGTTGGGATATAATGGCATTTTTATCCTATTAGGATTGTGATATATTCAGAATGTGTGTTTGTTATTACGACAATAATTATATTTTAAAATATATTAAATTAATTTTTTATATTTGAAAATTTATTTTTAATGTAAATTCAAATGATATAAAAACATTATAAAAATTTTTTTAAATAAAAAATAATTAAATTAAAAACTTGAAAAATAATATTTTAACTGTAATACCAAAACACTAAACATCCACTATCAATTTCATAAATGGTCAATCTTGTACTTGAATTATCATGTTTTTTAACAAATACTAACTGTTTTTAAATATGGTATTTTTAACTGAAATTCTTTATAGATGCCAATGAAAATTTAATTCACTTTTACAAATAATTTAAAAATTCTTTGACGTAAAAATGTGGGTTTTTTTCTTAAGAATACAAATTCAATAAATTATATATATATATATATATATATAATATATATATATATATATATATATATATATATATATATATAATAAGCTGAAATTATCGCTTTTTTTTTTTGAAGCTCTAAGAAGATCATATGAATTTAAATATGTAATTTTAGTGCGGTTCTGAAAATATTTGCACATGTTATTCCCAAATAAAGATGCCAAACCTCCATAATTCTCAAATTTCTAACATGCAAACCATGGACCACAAATGACGAAACACGACAAGATTATGGTTGTTGTGTGATAATAACATTATTCAACCTGATTTAGGGTTGACCCGGCTAAAAGAACGTGTCTTGAGTTCACCTATATTAACTCGAATTAACCTGAAAAATTTTAATTTTTGTTTGAAAACAATTCATATGAATATAAACTATACATATTATAAATAATGAAATTTAAAAGATTTTTTCAAAAGATTTTTTATCTTACATTAAAAGATACTATATTATCTTTTTTAAGTTGAAGTATTTAAACTAAAAATATGTTTTTTTATCCCACATTAAAAAAACATAACTTTTTTTTATATATAAATATAGACTATATATGCTAAAGAGCTTCAAGTTCCACATTGAAAAAATAATATTTTTCTTGTGAACATAAAGTATATATACTAAAATACTTCAAATCCTACATTGAAAAAAATAAACATTCTTCTAGTTTTTTATATAGAAAAATTTGAAAATAGTTAATAACCAACTAAAAATTATAAAAAAATAAAGGTATCTGGTGGATCGACCTGATTTAACTATTTTTTTGCTCTTGCCGGTTTTTTATTTGTTCGGATTTCTCATATATATATTTTTAAAATCTTATGGCTCTTATCGTTTAAGCATTTCATTTCTTTCTCAACAACGTAAAACAAATGATGACAAAAATGGGTTTGGTGGTAATAAAGTTTTGGTCTCGTATAAAATATTATTGAACTGATTATTGGTGGTGATAAAATCTTTTCACAAATCTCATTAATTGGGACCATTCAATCTTTTCAAATTAATTGGGACCATTCAATCTTTTCAAATTTCTAAAGCAAAGTGGAATGATTTAATTACTATTCGGAACAAAAAATAAATTAAAACTAGTATTAAGAGGCTTTTATATTTTTATACTATTAATTTTTGTTATTGTCAGATTGAGGTTGCACAATTTGGTATTTTATTAAATATAAAATATAATTTTTAAAAAATAACTAATACATGCAATATGTTCAAATAATGTGTGTGGCACCTTTTAGTAGCTAAAAATGCTCTTTTTTCATGTCGTTAGAAGTGTTGCATCGTCATCTTCTTGTTGTGAGAGCACATGGTGACTTTGATATGGCAATGTAATGCCGATGACATTTTATTTCCTTCTCTCTTTTTTCTCTTCTTTGCTCAAAATTTATGTTGCTAAGCCTCTTAGTGATTTCTTCTAGTTCTAAAAACTCGTTATTGCCATCATCATTGCCACCCTCTAGTAACACATTTTCCTGATTAAACTTCTCCCCCTGAAGAGTAGTGGTTGGAAGTCCTGTAGAGTAATATGGTTCAGATTCACGGAAGGATATGTCCATGGTTACATGTAGCTTTTTGTTTTGCGGATCATAACATCTGTAGCCTTTCTGTAAATCTGAATAACCAACAAACACACACCGTTTGGCACATGGATCAAGTTTAGTTCGCAAAACTTTTGGAATGTGGACATAAGTTGTGCAACCAAAAATTCTAGGTTCAAGATTCGGGAGATGTGGAATGGACAGTAGGGACTGCAGTCGTTGTAGAGGTGTTTGAAAATCTATCACTCTGGAGGATGTCCTATTGAGTAGATAAATTGCTAATTTCACAGCTTCTCCCCAATAGAACCGGGGCATGTGCATGCCAAAGAGAGAAGCATGAACCACCTCTAGTATTTGTCTATTCTTTCTTTCCGCCAATCCATTCTGCTGTGGAGTATAAGCGCAAGAAGTGTGATGGCGAATGCCATAGTGGTGTAGATACTTTTGAACAGAAGTATCTAGAAATTCCATGGCATTATCAGTTTGCCAACTACGAACCTGTTTCTGATACTGAGTTCCCACCATGCTATGAAATTCATGAAAAGCTGTAAAAACATCACTCTTTTTCTGCAGTAATGATATCCAAGTCATTCTCGTACATTCGTCTATAAACGTAACAAAGTAACTGGCTTTAGAAATGGAAAGGATTTTTGCAGGGCCTCGTACATCAAAATGTACAATAGCAAAAGGTTCTGAACTTTTATTCAAACTTGGTAAATATGAAATACGGTGGCTTTTGGCCATTTCACAAACATTGCAATCAAATTCTGAATCATTGACTGCTTTAAAAAGATGTGGCTGTAATTTTCTAAAATATCCAAAAGACAGATGTCCCAATCGGCGGTGCCATAACCATATAGTTTCGCGATCTGTATCCAAACTCCTAGCCTGATATGCATGACTGAATTTATGTCCTCCAGTCTCTGTAAGTTCCAAGTAATAGAGTTTGCCTCTTTTAACACCATAACCAAGAATCTTCAGGGTCAGAATGTCCTGAAAAACACAAAATGAAGGCCAAAAAGTTACAGTACAATTAAGTGCAGAGGTAATTTGGCCTACTGACAAAAGGTTATATTTAAAAAAGGGGACAACGAGGACTGATTTTAATGTAAGAGTTTTGGACAGGATGACAGATCCTTCTCCAGCAGTAGGAGAGGTACTGCCATTAGTTGTAGAGATAAAGGAGTGTGTAAACGAATTAAGGGATTGTAACTGACTAGTGTCTCTAACCATATGATCTGATGCACCTGTATTAATAATCCAAGTATTATCCTTAGAAGTAATAGAGAATACATTTTCCTTACCACCGATACCTGGGTGAGCTACATTAGCTATAGGTTGCGATTTGTCTTCAACTGTAGGTTGAACTTCATTGGTAGCTGTTGTCACCATAGCTTTTCCTGCAAACTTCTTTCTTGGTTTTTTTGAAAAATCCCACCACTCCGGATAGCCAATGATCTCGTAACATCATCTTTGTTTTGAATGGCCTGATTCACCACAATGCCCACATATAAAATTTTTATACCTTTCAGTGATTTGATTATTGCGATTCTTCCCAGATGACAACCCTTGTCGGGTTTGATTAGCTATCATGGCAGAGTGCTCAGGAATTGAGCGAGAACTCCCCATAGTCTGTCTTTGTTGAAGTTCTCTCCTCACATGTGTACGAACTTTCCAAGTCCAACTTTGGGTCTTTTCGCAATATTTCTCCACAAACTTGGTCAAAATCAGAATCAAGTCCACTTAGAAATATATGAACTCGCAGTCGAGTAATTGCTGAATGTAGTTGGACTACTCCTTCAATTGTTTCTTCTTGAGAAGCAGTTCTGTGATCAATTTCTTAAAAGAGAGAAATAAGGTCATTGTAGTATGCTGACAATGATCTACCATCTTGCTTGATAGAGAAGGACTTTTGATTTAATTCAAAGATGCGGGTCTCGTTTGATCCATCATAAAAGGTTTTCGATACAGCCTCCCATATTTCCTTGGTTGTAGGGAGACGAATAAACCGTTGCTTGAGTAAAGGACTCATTGAATCAATAACCAGCTTTTCACTTTCTGATTTTCAGTGATCCATGTTGTAAACGTGGGATCTTCGTGGTTGGGTTTCTTCGTTTCGCCAGTAAGATATCCGGTTTTGTTACGAGCGCCAATGCGCATCTCTATAAGTTGAGACCATAATGGATAATTAGTTTCATTCAAGATGATACATTTAGGGAATGCAGAGTTGTCTTGGTGGATGATAATTGGTGTGTTATTTGGTGGAACTGGAATAATACTAGTGGGATTAGCCATGTATTATTTTATGAGTATTTAGCTTTTAACGAATAACAAAGAGAAAAGCTAACAGAGTATGAGATTCGTGTTTTGAGCAATTTTGCAATTCTACAACCTTAGCTTTGATACCATGTAGAAAGATAATGGTTTCTGCAGACTGCAATCTTTCATTCATTGTATTCTTCTCCGTAGAGGAGGAAATATATATAGGCATTGTTACAATTCAAATAGACAACAATCTTCTCCTAAGAGACGGAATATATTCTTTCCTATATTAATATACAAGATTGATTTGTTTCTTATATGTAATTGGATTTCTATTATGAAACAACTACTATATTCATAATAGACTTCTCATGCCAACAATTATCATACCTTTTGATTTTTTAAAACATGTTAGGCAGGAAAAATAATATATGTATATATAAAATACAATAATTCATCGAATTATTTGAAATTTGAAAACAAATCAAGACATGGAATAACAAATAAAATTTATGAATTTCATAACAATTTTACATATTCTTTGGAGTTCTATTTTTAACCAAAAAGAAAAAAAAAACAGCATCAGTGAAGATTTTTACAATTTGTTTTCCTATAGGGAGCCCACCATGTACGGAGAAATTTCGACAAATCTTTTCGGGTGCTGTTTGTCGGAAAGGTTATGGCCACAGAAAAAAAATATATTTTTTAATCAAAACAATTTTATTTTAAAACTATTTGGTGCATGCCTCGGATATAACAAGAAGTGATTTTTGTCCTCTCCATAAGACAAGTTTGAAATCTTTTAATATGTATTATTTTAGAAACAAACTTACAAAGAGACAAATCAATAAAAAGACAATTAAAAAAATATATTTTTTATTTTAAATAATGAATAAAGTTGAGAAATTAAGCCTTCTCCGAGGTTACAGTAAGTTTCACTACTATATAAATATGACGAGAAAATAGTATTTTGAGGTATCACAACATTCACTAGCATATGTACTCCTTGAAATCAATGGAGTTGATTAACGAGGAAAGTGCTAGTGAGCTACTTCAAGCTCAAACTCATGTGTGGAATCATATATTCAACTTCATAAACTCCATGACTCTGAAATGTGCCGTTCAGCTAGGCATACCAGACGTGATCCAAGAACATGGCAAGCCCATGACCCTCTCGGAGCTTGTTTCTGTCCTACCAATCCACCCATCAAAAGCTCAATATGTCCACCGCCTTATGCGTATTCTCGTGCACTCCGGTTTCTTTTCCCAGCAAAATCTTAACCAAGAAGCCTATTCCCTTACCCAATCCGCTCGTCTCCTACTCAAGGACAATCCCTGGAGTATGAGACCTCTTTTACTTTTGGAGCTCGACCCAGTTCTGACAAAATCATGGGATTGCTTGAGCACTTGGTTCCAAAATGATGAAGCCACCGCATTTAGTGTTGCCCATGAAAATACATTTTGGGAGTACGCTGGCCAAGATGGAAGGCTCAACAATCTCTTTAATGAAGCCATGGCTAGTGATAGCATACTGGCTAGTAAGTTGGTTGTAAGCAAATGTAAAGGCATCTTTGAGGGGGTGAGTTCCTTGGTGGATGTCGGGGGAGGCTTAGGAACTATGGCCAAGGGCATCGCTGAAGCATTTCCTCACATGGACTGCACTGTGTTTGATCTCCCCCATGTGGTTTCTGACTTGCAAGGCTGCAAAAATTTGAAGTATGTAGGGGGGGATATGTTTCAGGCAGTTCCTCCAGCAGAAGCAATTTTACTAAAGGTAAATTGATGTCAACAGTATTCTTCTACCAACACTATATATTAAATTTGCATATATATATATATATATATATATATATATATAAACATCTTTTATTAGTTTTTGTTTTGAGAGGTGCTTATATACACACGTCCATCCTTGAGCTTCTATTTCGACACATATATAAACTATTCCATTCCTGACCTCTGCGTACACATGCATATGAAGATTTATATTCAAAGATGGACATCATCGATCTCTAACCCAAAAATCTATACTACGGAGTTTCTATATATATGCATCTTATGTTTTCTATTTCCTTTAGGTTTTTTTTCCCGTCTTCATTTATTCATGCTACATATCTTATGGAAAATGAAAAACAGTGGATACTGCATGACTGGAGTGATGAAGACTGCGTGAAAATACTTAGACGATGCAGACAAGCAATTATGAGTAAGGGACAGAAGAAAGCTGGGAAGGTGATAATTATAGATATGGTGAGAGAGAACCTGAATGGAGATGAGGGGTCAATTGAAACGCAGCTGTTTTTTGATCTACAAATGATGGTTGAGGCTGGTGGCGTGGAGAGAAATGAAAAGGAGTGGGTTAAGCTCTTCTTTGATGCTGGTTTCCTCAATTATAAGATACACCCTGTGCTAGACACAAGAGCTCTCATTGAGCTTTATCCTTGATAAGATCTTAGTAATGTTTTGCTTTTGTTATGCTTAAGTGTGAAAATTCATGATATTATGGTTTTGTCCAAAATAATGTTTATGTGTAAAATAATAAAGTTATTGTTGCTGCTGCTGCTGCTTGTTACTGTTCTTGTTGTCGTCATAATAAATTTTTTATCCTTAATGTTTCATTGCTCCTCACTTAATACAATTAAGATGTTTATAATATATTTTTTAAGATTCCAACAACAACATTTTATTTAGACTCTTAATAAAATAGAGTTTAAACTCTAGATTAGGAGGAAAAACAAAATTCAAAAAGTGCAGAGATAACTTTAAAACTAAGATGAGAAAAAATATATAAAATTAGAGTAAACAATGCAAGAAACTCTTCATTCATCTTTTTTTTATAATGAATTTTAAAATTAAAATTGATAAAAAATTAATAATGATGATTACTAAAATTAATTTTCATCATTATTAACTTTGATTAACCGTCATAAGATCAAAATTACATATGAATGTTAATTTTGGCTGGTTTCCTCAATTATAAGATACACCCTGTGCTAGGCACAAGAGCTCTCATTGAGCTTTATCCATTATAAGATACACCCTGTGCTTTTATTATGCCAGTATTGTTTTATTTTGCTAAGAGTTTTTGGTTTATGCTATGATTGTATATATATTTATGATATTTTTGACTTTGATGTAAGTAAATATTTAATTATGGATACTTTCAATTCTAACGTTGATAAATATTACACAATTAAAAAAATATATGGTATTCCTAGTTCTAGTACCAGTAAATAAACTAATAAAATAAATTTAAATCAATGCATACATAATTTTTAAACTAATAAAATATATGCCTATTTAACTTGTTTTTCTCATATATATTTTTAAAATCCTATGGCTGTTATCATTTAAGCATTTAATTTTCCTTCTCAAAAACGTAAAAAACAAGTTACTATCTTGAAAGAATAAAATAACATAGAAATATGTATACTGCAAATCTTCATAGCTTATCCATTCAGGAAGTTAGATCGACAGAATTGAATCAAATTAAACAACGTTCCAAACGTGCATAGCCGGCTTAGCATGAATGAAGGAATTGATGAAAACTACAAGTGAAATCTTTTAAAATACTTTTATATATATATATATATATATATATATATATATATATATATTTAACGAGTAAGATCTTGAACAATTTTTATTTTATATTTAATTTTTTTTTAAGTATAGACAATCTTAATTTCATAATGCTGACAAATATTTCTTATTTAATTTTGAAGCTTTTGTTAAATGAAAATCTTGAATCATTGTCCAAGTAAACCTTAATTTTAAGTCTGCTTTTGAAATACATTCTATTTATGTCACTTTACACTTTAATATGATTATGAGAGGGAGAGACCTCACATTTAATCCCTAACATATTATATAGTTATCAATTCACTCTCAAACTTTAGGATTCAAGTTATAAATTACACAATATATTAATGTTAAATTGAGAAATAAGTTTCCTTACTTTTAACTCCTTTTCCACCAAGTTTGAAATCCAAAATCCAAAGTGCAATTGCCAGGTTTCACCCACCGTCCATCACTCCATCTTTTTTTCATTGTTGTGCTTGTTTTATAGTTTGATAAAATCTAAGAACAAAATTAAATACTGTATTTTTTTCAAAGACGAACGCCTCTTTTCCCTATTGAAAGACAAGAGGTTACAAAGATGAGAGAATGTTGTGGATATGATAAAACATAAAAAAAAAATAGAGAAAAGAAAAGGGGTTTTGCTCTAATTAACAAAGTTATAGATATTGAAGATCTTCACAGCTCAATAATGACTATACCCTTTTGCATGTTTTTGTGGAGTTAAAATGTATTATAAGATAATGGATATCGTTTTCAAAGGAGATTATGCATATCTTCTACATGTTTTACATTAAATTCATGTGCGTTGAGAGAGCATGTATGCTACTTTTACCAAAAAAAAAAAAAAAAACAGCACCTGAGGAAATCTTTTAAGCCATAAGTAGTTGCTGTTAACCGGTGAATTTATGACCCCAAAAAATTGTTATAAAAATCAAGCAATTGGGATCCTTTACTTAGTACTTTAAATTGAAAGATTTAACATTTTTTTTTATGGATATTTTATTGGTTTTGATGAAAGAAAGTATCTTTTGAAGAAAAAAAATCAAAACTAATTATCAATATAATTAAAAAACTTGGGGTGTAAATATTAGGGGTGTTCAAAATTACCGATTAACCGAGAAAATCGATAAAACCGAAGAAAAACTAACCGAAAAAACCGAACCAAAATGAAAAACCGATTAAACCAATTGTCAAAACCATAAATTTTAACAGGTCCGGTCCGGTTTCGGTTTTGAACAAAAAAAGGTATAAATTGTAACCTAACCCTAACAGTTAATATAACATTCCTTCTCACAAAAAGCCACCGCCCCCCCCCCCCTCAATTAATTTCTAATCTTCCTTTCCCATTTCCCAATCTTCCTCTCAATTAATTTCTAATCTTCCTTTTTCATTTCCCAATCTTCCTTTCCAATGGGTTTGTTGAATAAGCTTTCAATACAAAGGTCACATTTTTCAACTTCACATACAAAAATTGATGGCAAAGGGCAATGGAAACCATAATCTTCCTCTTTTTCTTGTTTTTATCTTTCCTCTCTTTCATTCTTAGTTGTCTTTCTTGTGGTCAGTATTGGTGGTAATGGTTGAGATCAATGGGACTAATGGCAATGGAAACCATGGAGGAGTTGTTTTGGATATTAAAGATAATTATCCTTCATCTGGCTCCATCAAGAAAGTTTCTGTCTTGAATTTCTATGCCTTTCATGCAAAAGTTGCTGTAAAATCCATCTTTTTTCTGTGCCTGTGTTTTCTCCTTGCCATATGAAAAATCTGGATGATGGGATTAGGTTTCCCAGTTTTTTGCTAAAAAAACCGGATTTAACCGAACCGGACCAGTTCGATTTGAACCGGTTTTCGGTTCGGTTCGGTTAATATTTCACAAAATTAATGTGATTCGGTTCGGTTGGTTTTTTTAGTCTAAACCGAACCGAACCGTGAACACCTCTAGTAAACATTGTTTAATTAACAGTGAATCATCTAAAGGTTTTTTTTTTTTTCATTTGTCTTTTTTGTTTTAACCTGATTATTTTATATCAGGTTGATCCTTTAATGGATAGCGAATCATCTAAAAACTTGGGGTGTAAACATTGTTTAATCAACACCTTTTGTGCTCGACCCAGTTCTGACAAAACCATGGGATTGCTTGAGCACTTGGTTCCGAAATGATGATAGCAATGCATTTAGTGTTGCCCATGAAAATACAAAATGGGAGTACGCTGGCCAAGATCCAAGAATCAACAATCTCTTTAATGATGCCATGGCTGGAGATATATAGCATGCTCGTTAGCAAGGTGGTTGTAAGCAAATGTAAAGGCATCTTCGATGGATGTCGGGGGAGGCTCAGGGACTACGGCCAAGGGCATTGCTGAAGCATTTCCCCACATGGACTGCACTGTGTTTGATCTCACCCATGTGGTTTCTGACTTGCAAGGCAGCATGGGGACAGGGTTGGCCATGATAATTCATACCGAATTTAATTATGAGAAGTGATAGCATGGGGACAGGGTTAGGTATGAGGTGATAGACGACTAGAATTATATTATTATTATTTATCATAAAAATCTTCGACACAAATTATTTGTTGTCTTATCATACGTTTGCCAATGTCTTGATAAAATCATGTTCTTTTAAGTACATCCTTAATAATCTTGGAATTCGGTATGGAGTGCAAGAGAATCGAGCTGAATCAATACAAAATTAAATGTGTGAAACTTCAAAAAAAAAAAATTACATTAAAATATTCAATTTTGTACTTGAAACCCAGGAAACAAAGCCCATTTGAAGAAACAAAAAACTGAAAATACCAAGCACACAACATGTTGCACTGTGAAAACAGATTCCAATAATGGAATTTTACCTTTCATTTTTTTTTTTTTTTGGATAAAGTTGAGAAATTAAGTCTTCTCCGAGGGTAGAGTACGTTTCACTACTATAAATAGGAAGAGAGATCTCTCGAGGTATCACAACATGCACTAGCATATACACTATACTTAAAAATCAATGGAGTTGATTAACGAGGAAAGTGCTGGTGAGCTGCTTCAAGCTCAAACTCATGTGTGGAATCATATATTCAACTTCATAAACTCCATGACTCTGAAATGTGCCGTTCAACTAGGCATACCAGACGTGATCCAAAAACATGGCAAACCCATGACCCTCTCGGAGCTTGTTTCTGCCCTACCGATCCACCCATCAAAAGCTCAATATGTCCACCGCCTTATGCGTATTCTCGTGCACTCCGGTTTCTTTTCCCAGCAAAATCTTGATGGCATTCACAACCAAGTAGCCTATTCCCTTACCCAATCCACTCGTCTCCTCCTCAAGGACAATCCGTGGAGTATGAGACCTCTTTTACTTTTTTTTCTTGATGCAGTTCTGACAAAACCATGGGATTGCTTGAGCACTTGGTTCCAAAATGATGACCGCAATGCATTTAGTGTTGTCCATGAAAAAACATTTTGGGAGTACGCTGGCCAAGATCCAAGAATCAACAATCTCTTTAATGAAGCCATGGCTAGAGATAGCATACTGGCTAGTAAGTTGGTTGTAAGCAAATATAAAGGCATCTTTGATGGGGTGGATTCTTTGGTGGATGTCGGGGGAGGCTTAGGAACTATGGCCAAGGGCATTGCTGAAGCATTTCCCCTCATGGACTGCACCGTCTTTGATCTCCCCCATGTGGTTTCTGACTTGCAAGGCAGCAAAAATTTGAAGTATGTGGGGGGGGATATGTTCGAGGCAGTTCCTGCAGCAGAAGCAATTTTACTCAAGGTAAATTAATTTCAACAGTATTCTTATACCAACACTATATATTAAATTTGCATATATATATATAAACGTCTTTCATAATTAGTTTTCGTTTGAGAGGTGCTTATTCACACGTCCATCCTTGGGCTTATATTTTGACACATGCATATGGAGATTTATATTCAAAGATGGACATCATCTCTAACCCAAAAATCTACACTACGGAGTTTATATATATATGCATCTTATGTTTTGTATTTCCTTTAGGATTTTTTTCCCGTCTTCATTTATTCATGCTACATATCTTATGCCAAATGACAAACAGTGGATAATGCATGACTGGAGTGACGAGGACTGCGTGAAAATACTTAAGCGATGCAAACAAGCAATTACGAGCAAGGGGAATAAGAAAGCTGGGAAGGTGATAATTATAGATATGGTGAGAGAGAACCGGAATGGAGACGAGGGGTCACTTGAAACGCAGTTGTTTTGTGATCTAGAACTGATGGTGGCTTTTAGTGGCATGGAGAGAAATGAAAAGGAGTGGGCTAAGCTCTTCTTTGATGCTGGTTTCCTCAATTATAAGATACACCCTGGGCTAGACACAAGAGCTCTCATTGAGCTTTATCCTTGATAAGATCTTAGTAATGTTCTGCTTTTGTTATGCTTAAGTGTGAAAATTCATGATATTATGGTTTTGTGAAATTCATGATATTTTGGTTTTGTCCAAAATAATGTTTATGTGAAAAATAATAAAGTTGTTGTTGCTTGCTACTCTTTTTGTTGTTGTTATTGTCGTTGTCATAATAAATTTGTTATCCTTAATGTTTCATTACTCCTCACTTAGTACAACTAAAATGTTTACAATATATTTTTTAAGATTCCAATAACATCTTATTTAGACTCAATTATCTCTTAATAAAATAGAGTCTAAACTCTAAATTAGGAGGAAAAACAAAATTCAAAAAGTGTAGAGATAACTTTAAAAACTAAGGTGAGGGAGAATATATAAAATCAGGATAAACAATGCAAGAAACTATTTATTCACCTTTTTTTTTATAATGGATTTTGGAATTAAAATTGATAAAGAATTAATAATAATGATTACTAGAATTGATTTCCACCATTAACTTTGATTAACCGTCATAAAATTAAAATTACATATGAATGTTTTGGCTTTAAATTTGACGACTCTAAGTTGAAAAAACTAATACAATTTAAAGAAACTCTTCTTAAAGAAAACTAATTAGATTCATGGGCTGGATTGGACAAATTAAACAATGGGCTAGCAAAAAATAATTATTTATAAGCCAAAGAGTTATTTTATAATAAACCAAAATTCAAGATCAAAATATGTTAGCAAAAAATAACCCAAAACCAAGATTGAGGATCTGAAACCTGGAACAAGGAGCTCGAACCATAGCTTAGCTGATTTGATCACGTGTTTGTGGGTTAAACCTATACTACTTTGCTAAGACTCATTTATGACTCCTTAACATCCCTACATATATTTTCTTTTCTATGTTGCATATAGGGTTTTTGGTTTTATAAAAACATGTAAACCAATAGTTCTATGAGATCAATTTTTCATTCATCCATAACTTATTTAATCATGTTAATGTTTCATATTAATGAAGTTTTGGTGGGCTCCACTTTTTAATAAGGATTTGACCTTAAAAAGTGAGTGGACTCCACTTTCAATTTGACCTTATATATGCTTTTTAATCATATTTTATTAAAACAAATTTCAACAATCCTTTATATGAATGAAAATTACCGATAATAGACTCGAAAATTTATAGAGAAATACTAATTTGGTAAATCATCACATCAAGATAGGTTTCTTTGAATTTTGAATATGTTTTAGTGAAAAACTATTAGATTTACTCGATTAAATAGAGAATGCGATATGTCTTAAACTTTCAACCTTTTGTGTAAACTAAGACAATAATATTAACATAGTTTTCTACCTAAATATTTACTTTGGTTCTCATTATTATGTTTATTTTGGCACTAAACAAATCCTGGATTTATGGATGTTTTATAGAAATTTTTCTTCATTAAAGTTCTCAAAGAAATGACCACATTTCTCACTTATATATGTGATTTTTCATTAAAAGTATTCATTTATACTCTACTTGATATACCGATATATAAAAATAAATAATAGCACAACTCATCATTTTATCACACTACAACTACCACCTATTTCATCATAGGAATAAACAGGAAATAATAATTTTTAACGATACAAAAAATGTTATATGACATAATTACTCCATCAAGGTGAAGATATATCAGCTAGTGGATTTTGAATCCTTAGTATTAAGTAATATACTAAAACGCGTAGGTTTTTCATTGTAGCTAAAGCGTTTTTTTTTTTTTTGCAGGTTTTTTTTTTTAGTTTTTTTTTCCTTCTGTGGCATTTTTTTTCGTTTTTGGTTTTTTTTTTCTGTAGCAGTTTTTCCTTTTTTTTTTTTGCTTTTGCTTTTGTTTTTTCTTAAATGTTTTTTCACTGTAGCAACTTTTTTTTTCTTTTTTTTTGTTTTTGTTTTTTTTTTACATGTTTTTTTTTAACGCGTGGGTTTTTCATTGTAGCAGCTTTGTTTTTTTTTTTTCCTCGCTTTTGTTTCTTCTATTTTTTACATATAATGTATCACTGTGCACACAGTGAAACACTTGAATTTTTTTTCACTTTTTTTCTTTCTTTTTTTTTTCGTTTTGCCAATGGGTTTTTTTTTTTTTGCCTTTTCCTTTGTATTTTTTTTATTTTAATGAATTTGTTTTTGTTTGATTTAGTTTGTTAATGTGAAAAAAAAAATTTAATTCAGTTATCATACTTTCATTACACGGATCTCGGTTTTTTTATATATTAAGCTGGTTGAGAACTTTGCTTTGTAGCTTTTTTCAAAAAAAAAAAAAAAAACACTATGGATTACTATAGTGTTGCCCTTGCATGATTTTTGTTTGGCTGCAGTGTTTTCCCCACATGTTTATTTTTTAAATTATCTTTGTTAAATTTATTTTTTTAATATTGAGTTGGTTGAGAATTTAGCTTTAGCTTTAGCTTTCCCCACGTTTTTTCATTATAATTATAATTATTATATTGTACTATATTAAATGACTGTTTTTTTCTTTTGTTTTTTCTTTTTAATTTTTTTAATGAAATTTTTTTTGATTTTTTTTGTTAATGTTAATTTTTTTTTATTTAGTTATCATATTTTCATGATATGAATTTCAGGTTTGATGGGTTAACCTGATTTGACGAGTTATTTTTTTCATTTAGTTTAGTTTGTTAAAGTTAATTTTCTTTCTATTTAATTATCAGATTTTCATGACACGTATCCTGGGCTTGACGGGTTAACTTGGTTTGATGGGTTAACCCGTTTAATTCTGGGTAAACCCATCATTTTTTTTTTCTATTTAGTTATCAAACTTTCATGACGCAAATCTCAGGTTTTACGGGATAACCTGGTTTAAAGGGTAACCCAATTAATTCAATTTCTTTTTCTTTTTCTTCATTAGTTTTTTCCTTTCTGTTGATTTTTTTCTTTGTTTTTTTAATTAATTTATTTAATTATCACACTTTTATGATACGACCTTATAGCTAGACCCACATCCAATATTCTTGGGTCTGGTGTTACAGTTAGGCTCACTTAAACTTAGGTTATGCAAGTTTAATTTTATTATTAATATTATAAATATTACTCTTAGGTCAGGCGTTGCAGCTAAACCCAAGATTCTTGGGTATAACTTTTCAGAAAAACTCAAGATTTTTTTAATTTTTTTTTAAAAAATATTTTTTATACAAAAAAAAATGACCCGCGTCATCGCGCGGGTATCAAAACTAGTTTTAATACGCATCATTATATCATTCTAATACTCTAAGGTAACTAGCACAATATTGTCCATAGTCCAATCTATACTCTAAAGATTTGAGTACCTTTTCTATTGCTTTTAAATGATCAATAATTAGATTATTGGTAAATTTTTTAAAAAAGCAGAGTCATTAGTTGGTTGCCGATTGTTGTGCTATATGTATTTGCATTGGTACAAATATCAATCTTAAATACAAAAAATAACCATTAGCTAGAAAAGTGATGTTAAGACTAGATAGAGAAAGCACTTCGTGCATAGAACATATTGTGCACTCATGGAAAGTTTGTGTGGACAACCTTGGAACTTAAAAATACATAAATTTATGTGTTGGTATAAGATTGAGTGCTACACACAGTGAAAGTGAGTGCAAGTACTAGGTAGTATGAGTGTTTTATTTTAGGAAGATTACATTTTGTAGCTTGTTTACAATCTTCAGCTTCATTCACGATCTAATTTTTCACGTCTCTTTCCTCCCTTTCCCCTAGATCCATTGCATTTTGCTTGCAGAAAAATGATCTGAAATGTTTGTCATCCACATATGCATAAATTATATAGGAACACCACAAGATGGTGGTTTTCTCTTGAACAACAGCTACATAATACTTGATCATGGGATTAAAACCACATGTTGACCAACATATAAGTCTGCATGTATGATCAGTTTATAACCCATAAGAAACAAATGCTAGTTATTGGCGGCTTGTTCCAGACTTCGACAAGACTAATAATACCTTGTATGAAGGTATTACATCACCTTTTCCCCTGGTTAGTTATTAGTATTTGAGAGTGTAGTAATAATTATTTTTTAAAGTGTTTTTTACTTGAAAATACATTAAAATATAAAAAAAAACATATTTAAATTTTGCCTAAACCTATTTAAAATATAATATCAAATCAAGGCTTAAAAAAGCCTGGTGTAACTAAAGGTGTCTTAGAACTAAGCCTCATATATCATTTCACTAAAAAACTTGTATTGTATCAATTGATTAGAATATTATTTTTATTTTTATCATGTACAGTTAAATATTAATTTACATAGGAAAATGAAAATATTAATTAAGAAACATGATCAATTTTGAACCAACAAATAATTCATCAAAAATAATAAAAACTTGAAATGATAAATTATCAACAAATAAATCCTTATAATATTAATCTAAAGTCAATGTTGAATTTATTAATAGAAAAAAATATTTATTACGTTAACTCTATTTTAGTATTATATATTATCTATCCTCAAGCCTCAATTATTATAGAAAAAATTGATTAATATTGTTATTTTTACCATAATGATTATTTTTCTACACTGATTTTTAATAAATAGAAAAGATAAAATCATGAAAAATAATCATTAAGTATTGTAATAATATTGATATTAAGAAAGCAAAACATCATTGAAAAGGAAAGGCATTAAAAAAAAAATTGGGTTGGACGCACACTAGGTTTGTATAGAAACAGGCTTGTGCTGAAAAAGCATGTCCCAATAATGTTAAAAAGAAGAAGAAGAAAAATTAGTTAGGTGGTTTTACCTCCAAAGCCCATTTCGAGCCAATTTTAAGGAGGAAAATAAAAGAAGATGCCGAAAACAACACTACAACTCTATATCGGGAATAGTGTTTGGCATTGCGGTTGGAAAATGCTTTTAAAAAAAATTAATTTTGTTTCTTTTTTCCTTTACATCAAATTAATATGTTTATGATGTTTTCAGATTATTTTAATGTGCTGATGTTAAAAATAATTTTTTAAAAATAAAAATAATATTATTTTAATGTGTTTTGAAATGATAAATACTTTTAAAAATAACCACTACCACAACCCAAACAACATCTAATAAGTATAAATGTAATTTTTCTGAAATTATCCATGGAAAAAACCACCACAATGAACTTTTTTTATTGGGACTAATTTTTTTTTTTAATTTACTCAAAGTTAATATTGGCCACTTGGTTTTTCCATGTTTTGAACCTTAATCATCTAGCTTAGAACTTTGACTCTTAATTGTAAATTATAAGAAATTGATTATTAATTTAGCTATAAAAAATACAATTGAAATAAAAATAATCAAAATAAAATAAAATAAAAAGCAATGAACAATATGTGAATAATAAAACAGTGAATGAGTGGTGAAATGTCTCGTAATACACAATAAATCAACATGAATTTCCCATATTTTTAGGCTTTTTTAAGATTAAATTTAGATAATCCAAAATTCTTATATGGTATATAAATATTAATTAGCTTATAATTATTGATTTTTTATTCAAATATGATTAAGCACATCTTATAAGATTTCATTCTTTGAATTTTCTACCTCCGAAATATAAAAAACACATGTGCTGTGTCTCAATAAGATAAAATAAATCAAAAAACAATTCAAATAAACTCAAATTTCCCCGCCAAAACAAAAAATCAAAACCTCTTCCTTTCTCTCTAATCTTGATGGAGAAATGCTTGATATCAGTTAACCGATTCACCGAGTCAAGCCAGACATACTTCTTGACTCACTTACACACGGACCACACTCAAGGCTTGACCTTAAAATGGGGAAAATGTCCTCTCTTTTGCTCTAAACTAACCGCTAAGCTCTTACCTTTCAAGTTCCCTGATTTCAACCTCTCTCTACTTCGCGTCGTTGATCTTCACATCTGGCATTCTTTTTCTCTCATTTCTCTGACCACCAGATCTCAAATCACCACTCATGTCATGGCTCTCGACGCCCACCATTGCCTTGGTAAGCCATTTTTTTATGTTTTCTTTTTTATACTAGAACCCACCGGCCGAGTTCACTTACTTATTCAATCGCAATGCATGAGATATTTTGGGAATCGATTTCAAAAAAAGAAATCATAACCTTCTGGAAATCACTTTTTGGATGGTTGGCTACGGAGATTTGATGGGATTGAACTGTAACAAGAGGGGTCATGTTTTTTTTTCGCGGGGAGTTTGGATGCTTGATGTATTCGGGGGATTTTTGATAGGAAGTTGATAGCGAGAGGGCAAAGGATGAGAGGAATAGGCTACTTAATGTTCTTAAGAATGAGACAATTGATGTTCTTTACTTGGATAATACGTAGTATAATCCATCTTATGATTTTCCCACCCAAGAAGTTGCTGCTCAACACGTAGGATTTACATATTTCCATAGCAGTTCTTTCTTTGAGTGTTTTTTGGTAGGTGCTGACAGTTAATGTGCATTGCGGAGAATGGATATTGGTTAATAGGGATGAAGTATAGATAAAGAGCTAAATATTGTTGGTGCTGAAAATGAGAAAATATAGTAAGCAATTGATTAGTATTCGTGTCTTAGGAATGGTCATAAAAGTAAGTAGATTTATTTTGAGTTTATGGGCTTGGCGGAGATTACAGTGCTTCAAAATAGGAAACATATCAGTCATACAACTTTTTTTACTGGTTTAATTACTTGGTAATGATAGGTTATTGATATCATTGCTTCTCATCCAGAGCATGACATCGTTATTGGGATTGATACTTCGGGGAAAGAAGAGCTTCTAATTCACATTTCACATATGCTTAACATAAAGGTACGATCATCGTTGATGTTTGATGGAAGCTTCTGTTCTTCTATATGCGTGGATTATAAAGGATGTGTTTTTATAAAGCATAGAACCAAGTTCTTAGCTCAGTTTCTATGTTTGTTTATTGTTTTTTTTTTATGATTCTAGGGCACCCATATTTTCTCATCGTTTTATAAGAAAGTAGTTGTTGAATGAAATTTAGTGAGCTACTTGCAAATTACATTGGTGAACTATTTCTGGTTCAGGTTTGTTTTAGCTTTAGTTTCCTTTCCTTCTTTGAAGATTTGGGTGTGGCCAAAGCGTTTACAAACCATGCATCTTCTTGGATTCCATGATACATTCACAACTAAAACTTCTCTAACAAGAGTTCGAGCAGTTCCTCGTTACAGTTTTAGCATTGAAACTTTAGAGGGATTTAACACAATGCGGCCAACAATAGGAATCATGCCATCTAGTCTTTCATGGGTGCTGAAACCTGTTTAAGGAGATGGCAATCTTTTTGGTTCTCTCTTAACTTCTCGTTACAAAAAGTGACAGCCATCTGATAAGCTGGATGATAATTTAGGATATGCTGAAAGGTATCACCAATACATGTTTTCAGTTCCTTACTCTAATCACTCATTAGGTTAATTGTTTTTTATTATTCAATTTAAACCCAAATCATCTGATTCTCTCAATATGCCTATATATCATGTAAGGGTGAGTAAAGAAAATTAAAAAACCAATTAAATCGAGAAACCAAAAATAAAATAATTAAAAAATCTAAACCATGGAAAAAACTGATTAAATCTTTTATAATATTTTAAAAAATATTCGGTTTGGTTTGGTTTCATAAGCTTAAAATTAAAAAATTAAACTGAACCGAAACCAAGCCCATTAGAAAAGTCCAAAAAAAAACCCAAATAACAATATAGTTTTTGGTTTTTAATATAAAATAACTGAATCGAATCGAAACTTAACCAAACCAAACCAAGCCAAATCAAACCAAAACCGGTCAGTTGAGTTTTGATTTAATATAAAATAACATAACCGAACCAAAATCAGTTGGTTTGAACCGGTTTCAATTTTATTTTGATATTTTATAAAATTCTAGTTTGATTGTTTTTTATAGGTAAAAACTAAATTGAACCAAAAATAATTACCTCTATAACCATGCATCATAAAAGATACGAGCAAAGAAAAAACATTATTTCATTAAACACGTTATGAAGACAATTTTTTATCATAAAAAAATCACCGAAGTCAACAATATATTTTATTTATGTTCATGAAAGTGATTGGAGCGAGTTTTCCACACGGCAAATGACAGCACCCAACTCGATCTTAACTACGGTTGAGATGTATTGTTTTGCTAATCAACTAGTGTTATTTATCTAATACTTCACATCACACATTAATAATAAGATATTCTAATAAACAATTTGAACCATTATTATCTTTAAAATCCGTTTTACATGATTTATGACTTCTGAAACCGTCGTTTTTAACTCTGAATCACAATTTAATTAATATTATCTTTTCATAAATAAATTATCAAAAAATTTGAGTTAAGTTGATTAAAGGTATGTTTGACAAAAACAAAATTATATTAACTTTTTTTTTTATTTCTTTAAGAGAATTGATTAAAGTAAAATTTTGATTTTGTTGACCAAGCTTGAGTCCCCAGTCCTCTCTCTGGTCATGACAAACCACTAATTGTCTTTCACATAATTCAATTTCGATCTCTTGAAGGTTGCAAGATGGAACTTCGAATTTTCCTTTCTTGGCACGAGAATGACTTTTTTATCATAAAAAAAATCACGCCCACTGCATCTCAAATGATGAAGGGTGTTTTGGGAGTTTAGTTAAGAGTGTATTTTAAAGTGTTATTTGTGTTTGGAAATATATTAAATATATTTTTTATTTTTTTAAAATTTATTTTGACATTAACATATCAAAATGATATAAAAATATAAAAAAAAATAATGTGAAGAACTTTTTTTTTCAAAATTTGCTAAAACTTCGTTGCAAATACAGTGTAAAAAGATACTAAAAAATAATATAAATTATAATTTGAGATTTCACTTAACAGTTTAAACTATTGAATGTAGATGATTATTTAACATGATATCAAAGTCTTAATAACCAAACAGTCACGAGTTCAACTTACCATACCAATATATTTAATAAAAATCAAGCATATAGTAGTATGAGTCTATGCAAGTTTCAAACCCAAAAAACTTTATTTTAAAGAGTATGTTAAAGAATAATATAAATCATAACTTTAATTGAAATGGTTTTTTAACAAAAAAAAAATATCAAATATTTATGGAAAGAAAAAAAAATGAGAAACATATTTACCTATTAATTTCAATTTGTCATTTTCGTGTTAATGAATGCATCAAGCACCCAAACTATGAATGCATTAAGCTTGAAACTAAAAAAACAAACTGAACCGAAACGAAACCCATTAGAAAAGTCCAAAAAAAAAAACATAAATAATAATATAGTTTTTGGTTTTTAATATAAAATAACTGAATCGAACTGAAACTTAACCGAATCAAACCGAAACCGAACCAAACTAAACTAAAACCGGTCGGTTGGGTTTTGATTTTTAATATAAATAACTTAATCGAACTAAAATCGGTTGGTTTGAACCGGTTTCAATTTTATTTTGATATTTTATAAAATTCTAGTTTGATTATTTTTTATATATCAAAATTAACCAGAACCGAAAATAATTATCTCTACAACAATACATCATAAAAGATACGAGCAAAGGAAAAACATTGTTTAATTCAACGTGTAATGAAGACAATTTTTTATCATAAAAAAATCACCCAAGTCAACATTATATTTTATTTATGTTCACGAAAGTGATTGGAGCGAGTTTTCCACACGGCAAATGAGAGCGCGAGTTTTCCACACGGCAAATGAGAGCATCCAACTCGATCTAAACTACAGTTGAGATGTATTGTTTTACTAATCAACTAGTGTTATTTATCTAATACGTCATATCACACATTAATAATAAAATATTCTAATAAACAATTTGAACCATTATTATCTTTAAAATCCGTTTTACATGATTTATGACTTCTGAAACCGTCGTTTTTAACTCTGAATCACAATTTAATTAATATTATCTTTTCATAAATAAATTATCAAAAAAAATATGAGTTAAATTGATTAAAAGTATGTTTGACAAAAAAAAAATATATTAACTTTTTTTTTATTTCTTTAAGAGAATTGATTAAAGTAAAATTTTGATTTTGATTTTATATAATTTTTTTATTTAAATCAAATAATTATTTCTGATCAAATTAATAGCCGATGGTAAATATTAATATGAAATAATATTTTACAAGAGTTCTTGGCTATGTGACCTTTCTTCCATGTTGACCAAGCTTGAGTCCCCAGTCCTCTCTCTGGTCATGACAAACCATTAATTGTCTTTCACATAATTCAATTTCGATCTCTTGAAGGTTGCAAGATGGAACTTTGAATTTTCCTTTCTTGGGCACGAGAATGACTTTTTTATCATAAAAAAATCACGCCCACCGCATCTCAAATGATGAAGGGTGTCTTGGGAGTTTAGTTGAGATTGTATTTTAAAGAGTAATTTTATTTGAAAATATATTAAAATATATATATATTTTATTTTTTAAAATTTATTTTTAACATCAACACGTTAAAATGATCTAAATATATATAAAAAATTAATTTGAACAATTTTTTTTTTTCAAAATTTGCTAAAACTCTGTTGCAAATGTAGTCCAAAAAAATGTTAGAGAATAATATAAATTATAATTTAAGATTTCATCTAATAGTTTTAAACTATTAGATGGAGATTGTTATTTGACATGGTATCAGATTCTTAATGATCAAGCGGTCATGAGTTCAAATCTCACTATACCAATATATTTAATAAAAAATATGCATATTGTAGTATAAATTTATACAAATTTTAAATTCAAAAAATTTTCACTTAAAAGGATATATTAGAAAATAATATGATTCTTTAACAAAAAAAAATATCATATTAAAAAAAATATTTATCTATTAATTTCAATTTGTCATTTTCGTGTTAATGATTGCATCAACCACCGCATTTAATGACAAAATTTGATAGATATTGAAATATAGGTTTAACTTTAATTTTAATATATATAAATAATTTGGATTTAAATGAAAATTGATTGAGAATATCATATGGTAATAAAATAAATAAATAAAAGATGGGGAGATGGTATCAGGAAAATGACGTTGAATGTGTCCAAAAGAAAGCTCGGTTGACTTATGGTTCAAAACAACAGTCTTTGAAGTTTCTTTGGCAAATGCTTACGTAGCATATTGAGACCAAGTCTTGTTTTCTCTCTTTCAGACTCTATTAAACTAGCTGTGGTGTCCATTCTTGCACCTCCAGCATCTCAATCTTGCCTGCAAAAGTCTTTGGCAGCAGCCATGGATGTCCGAAACAATCCATGGATCATGTTTTCTGTTATCTTTTTTTGTTTTCCTCTCAACTCCCATGTCTCCCTTGGAGCTGATACAATCTCTGCAAACAGTTCTCTCTCTGGAGACCAAACTATTGTCTCAGCACGAAAAGTCTTTGAACTTGGTTTCTTCCATCGAGGTAACTCCTTAAACTACTATATAGGCATGTGGTACAGTACAGATAAAGTGTCTGAACAGACCATAGTTTGGGTAGCAAACAGAGACACACCCGTTTCTGATAGATTTTCTTCAGAGTTAAGAATTTCTGGCGGTAATTTAGTTCTCTTTAATGAGTCCAAGATCCCAATTTGGTCCACAAATTTGATCTCTAGTAGGTCAAGTTCTGTGGAAGCAGTTCTTGGTGATGATGGAAATCTTCTTTTGAGAGATGGGTCTAATTCATCAGTGTCACCACTATGGCAGTCTTTTGATTTTCCAGCTGATACATGGCTGCCTGGTGCCAAGGTTGGATTGAACAAAATCACCAAAAGGAACACTCTTCTTATTTCATGGAAAAGCAAAGATAATCCTTCACCGGGTCTTTTCTCTCTTGAGCTAGACCCAAATCAGAGTCGATATTTGATCTTTCGGAATAGGTCTAAATCCTATTGGGATAGTGGATCATGGAATGGACAGATTTTCAGCTTAGTTCCTGAAATGAGATCCAACTATATTTACAACTTTAGTTATGTTAACAATACTAATGAGAGCTATTTCACCTATTCATTGTACGATGAAACACTCATATCTCGGTTTGTGATGACGGATGGAGGACAGATTCAGCAAAAATCATGGTTGGCGAGTACCCAGCAATGGTTTTTGTTCTGGTCGCAACCAAAGACGCAATGTAAGGTTTATGCTTACTGCGGGGCTTTTGGAAGCTGTAATGAGAATTCGCAGCCTTTCTGCAACTGCTTGACAGGTTTCAACCCGAAAAACAGGGAGGACTGGAATTCGGAGGTTTTCTCTGGTGGATGTGAGAGGGCATCAAATCTGCAGTGTGGGAATTCTAGTGTTGTTAATGGGAAGAGTGACAGATTTTTCTCGAGAAACAATATGAAGTTGCCTGCAAATCTACAGACAGTGGCAGCCAGGAGTGCACAGGAATGCGAATCCACTTGCTTGAGTAACTGCACTTGTACTGCCTATGCTTATGAAGGCAGTCAGTGCTCAGTTTGGTTCGGCGATCTTTTGGATATGCAACAACTTGCAGATGACTCAAATGGAAACACTATCTATATCAGGCTTGCAGCATCTGAGTTTTCAAGCTCGAAGAATGATAAGGGGATAGTTATTGGTGGTGTTGTGGGCTCAGTGGTGATAGTGTCTCTCTTTGGCCTTGCTCTGTTTGTATTTTTGAGGAGGAGGAAAACAGTCAAAACGGGGAAAGCAGTAGAAGGTTCACTGATAGCTTTTGGGTACAGAGATCTACAGAATGCGACAAAGAATTTCTCAGAGAAATTGGGAGGTGGAGGTTTCGGTTCTGTTTTCAAAGGGGTGTTGCCTGATACGAGTGTCATAGCTGTGAAGAAGCTCGAAAGTATCGTCCAAGGAGAGAAGCAATTCCGGTCAGAAGTGAGCACAATCGGGACAATCCAGCACCTCAATCTTGTTCGCCTTCGTGGGTTCTGCTCGGAGGGTAATAAGAAGCTGTTGGTCTATGACTACATGCCCAATGGTTCTCTTGATTCCCATCTTTTCTCTGAGGACTCAAAAACGGTCTTCGACTGGAAAACTCGGTACGGTATTGCTTTGGGGACAGCTAGAGGATTAAATTATCTCCATGAGAAATGCAGGGATTGTATCATACACTGCGATATAAAGCCTGAGAACATCCTTTTAGATGCTCAGTTTTTCCCTAAAGTGGCAGATTTTGGCCTGGCGAAGATTGTAGGCCGGGATTTTAGCAGGGTGCTAACAACCATGAGAGGGACAAGAGGTTATCTTGCACCAGAGTGGATTTCAGGTGTGCCTATAACTGCCAAAGCAGACGTTTACAGTTATGGAATGATGCTTTTTGAAGTTGTATCAGGAAGGAGAAACTCTGAGCAATCTGAAGATGGAAAAGTGAAGTTCTTCCCAAGTTATGCTGCAAGCCAAATCAATCAAGAGGATGGTGAAATGCTTAGCCTATTGGACCAGAGGTTGGAGGGCAATGCTGATCTTGAAGAGCTAACAAGAATCTGTAAAGTTGCTTGCTGGTGCATCCAAGATGATGAAGCCCAAAGGCCATCAATGGGTCAGGTAGTTCAGATCCTCGAAGGGGTTGTGAACGTGAACCCACCTCCGGTTCCGAGATCTCTCCAAGTGTTTCTTGACAACCAGGAGAGCATAATTTTCTTCACAGACTCATCCTCTAGCCAAAGTTCACAGGCACAGAGCCACACCTCCACCGCTTCTTCTCAGATCAAGAGCACCACATCAAACACAAGTTCCAAGTCTTAAAAAAGAGAACCAAGAAGGCATTTCGAGAAATCGGGTTTGAGTAACTGTAATGCTGCAGTCATATATGAGAATGCAATAGTCTTGGGTGATTGTAATAGTTCAAATTATCCTCTTTAAATGGTTTGCATATTATTTGAAAGCTAATTTCAGAGTATTTCTGAGAACGGAAAAATTGCTATGGCTTCTACTGTTGTGAAAGCCTGCTTCTTAATATATTTTATGTTTCATGCTTCATGACATCAACTTTAGCTTGTAACTGATAAAGAATTAATAATGATATTTTTTTTTAATGCTATCATAAATATTATATTACTTAGTTTTCCATTTGAACCTAGATTTTTAAATCTCTAATCAACTTGTTATAGTCAACATTGTCATCACCCATCTCTGGGTTATCCCGGAAAATTATATATTTTTCTTTCCAAAATAAAAACTAATAAATAAATAAATGCTAGCAACGTCGATAAAGGTTGGAAACATGGAGAAAGCAAGTACAAGAGAATTTTAAAAATACATAAAAACCAAGATGATTTTAGAATAAATTTGAGGCCTAATTGCACCCCATTATACCCAAAGACTGAAGAAACAATGCAAATTCAAAACTAAATTAAATAATTATTGGATGAATCTGCATAAAAAATAAGTCCAAGGAAATGGGCCAATTTAAATAATTATTTTTAATAAGCCAATTTTATTTAATTATGAACCAAATTAAAGTTTAATTATGTTTAATAATTAATTTGGGACAAATTAAAGGACTTAATTTTATGCAAGAACTTAATTATACTATAAATGAGTTACATTAATTTTATTATAGCTTAATTGAGAAGATTGAATTTTAAAAGACCAAATTTATTTTTTACCAAGTCAACTGATTAAAATTAGAGGTAAAATCACAAGAAAATTAATGTTTTAGCATCAATTAGAGGTCAAATTCAAAAATTTCACAGCCAAATATTATTTGGCAAAAGGTGTCAAACTATAGGGGCTCAATTGTTTGAAACTAGGGGTGAAATTGAAAGTTGAATGGTCAATTAAGGGATAAATTGAAGAAATCCGAAATGGAAAAGGCGCCAAACTTCAAGGTTAAAATTGAATTTTTTCAAGGATCAAATTGCATTAAATAAAAAATTTATGGTCAATTAGGGGTGCAATTAAAATAAATTGAAAGTTGGAGGATTAAATTAAACTTTGGCCAGAACCCTAAATTAAAACCCCCAAAACAGCATCGTTATAAAAAAAAAAAGTCACTCGGTTCCTATTCATTTTCTTCTCCAATTTTACTAGAAAACGTTGTCCGAGTAACTATTTTTCAGGTGCATTTAATACTTCATCTCTCTACTAAACTGACAACACCTGAACCAAAATGATCACATGACATTTCTCTACAACTAGGTATGTTTTGTTTTGGCCAATAGGCACCACAGCAGTTGCGGCGTTGGCATAAAGTGGCAAACTCAGGCAGTATTTAACTGTCAAATTTGACATTTCATGGTGCCAACTTTGAATCAACAATTGGGATCCTTTCCATTTGAATCAAAGGTCAAAAGTTTTTCCCAATGAAGACAAGATTACCCTCTTCCATCTCCTATAAATACTAATTTTTTTTATGGCATGAGCATGAAGAAATCAGAGTGCATAGTTGGCTAAAAACCATTTTCCCCCTTTATTTTTTCTTCTCCTTCACTAGCGATACTTCACCCTCTTTTTATCCACCTCCGGCAACAAAACTTTCAAATTCAAAAAATAAAAAAATAAAATAAAAAAAGAAACAAAAAATGTTTTGTTTTCATGCATATACAACCAAATCTTAAAAAGTTTTTCAAGTATATTTACATAAATAATTTGCATCTTTCTCATGTTTCAAAAAGGATAAAAAAAAAAGTACATATCATAACTAGTTTATAATTATACATTAGAATCTGACCTGTCACACTTGACATCGCGGTGACTTTAAAATTAAATGAAAACAATAAGTTTCTAGCATCTTGTTCTTTGATGGAAAAAAAGTCTTGTTTAAGGAGTTGTCACCTAGTATTATGGTCACTAGAAACCTTAACTGGTCAATAGAAATTCTATGGTACGAGACTGGTTAAACAAAAGTGAAGATATTATCACTCTTTAAGCATCTTACTTTAGGTAGGCTACAACACTAGTTTTATCTTAAATAGCTAAGAATTGTTGGTTTATGCTATGATCGTATGTTTACGATATTCCTGACTTTGGCATTAATTAATATTCAACCATGGATACTTTCACTCTGACGTTGATAAATATTACACAGTTAAAAAAATATATGGTATTTCTGGCTTTGACGCCAGTAAATAAACTAATAAAATAAATTTAAATCAATTCATGCATAATTTTTAAACTAATAAAATATATGCCAATTTAACTTGTTTTTCACATATATATTTTAAAATCTTATGGGTCTTATCATTTAAGCATTTAACTCTCCTTCTCAAAGACGTAAAACAGATGTTGACAAATGTGGTCTTTTTTATATATATCAATTGTCGTTTAAAAAAATAACAAATGACTATCTTAAAAGAATAAAATAACATAGAAATATATACTGCAAATCTTCATAGCTTATCAATTAAGGAAGTTAGATCGATAGAATTGAATTAAATTAAATAACGTTCCAAACGTGCATACCCATATTTAAGAGTGTGATTATGGTTGCTTTTTTAAAATATTTTTTTATTACAAAATACATTGAAATAATATTTTTTTTATTTTTAAAATCAGCATATTAAAAAAATTTAAAAAAAAAAATTTTTAACAAAAAAAATTGAATTTTTTAAAAACACGAGTTAGCCCGCGTTTTCAAATGCTCTCTTAGTATGGATAAAGGAATTGATGAAAACTACAAATGAAATCTTTTAAAATATTTAAAAAATATTTTTTATATATATATTAAAGAATTCTAAAACGCGTGGGGAAAACACTGTAGCTTTCCCCACGCCTACTGTACATCAATGAATAAAAGTATTTTTTGTTTTTAAAAGGTCTCACTATACTCATTAGTCATTAGTTAAATATCACAAAAAAAACAAAGAAGAAGAAAACGCTGCAGCCCCCTCCTCTCTTTAAAAAAACCAAACACAGCCGCCTCCCCGGGGTTTGAATTGTTTCTCCTCACCGGACCGCCCTCTTCAGCTTTTCTCTTCTTCTTCTTCACTGGAGCTCCCCACAGTTCTCCTTCTTCTCGCCAGCCAAACTCAGCCCACGAAGAAGCCGCCACCATTCATCAACACAGAGCCATCGACACAGCCCTTAATTTCACTCCTCTTTCCCCCATTTTCCTTTAGCCTTTGGACCAGAACAGCCCCTTTACCTTCTCAGTTGCAGGAGCAAAAGGCGAACCGGACGGAGACCAGCCTTCTCCTCCCTCAACAGCAACGGCGAAGCAGCACCGTCCACCACAGCAGCGCCGCTCCTTCGTCCTCTGGTTTCTCAGCCACCTCCAGCGTCCTCCCCTCTCTCGGCCGACCCAGCTTCAACAGTACCGACAGACCAGCCACAGCAGCGCCGTCCACAGATCGGCAGCCACCACCACTCGTGGCGCCGACTTCCAACGCTCCCGCCTCCGACAGAGCCGCCATCTGAAGAAGGAAGGACTAGCCACCAGGAATAGAAGGCTTTGATTGCAGATCTAAAAAAGGAAAAAAGAAACTGATCTAAAAGAAAAAAAACAAAGTAAAATCAACTGTTATGTGCGTTTTTGATTGTTGCAGGTCATGCCGGCGAAGACAGAGAAGAACAAGCCCTTCGGGATCTGTTGTTCCCAAGTTTCTTCACGACGGCGCTTGAACCCACGCGCCGTCACTGTTCATGCATACCCAGAAGTCCTTCCGTGCAAATTCGGGAGTTTTGAGGGATCATTTTGTAAATTTTAAAGTTTTAATGTAATTTTTGTTTATTTATTTTAAATTTGTAATATGTGAATGTAAAAGAAAAAAAAAGAAAAGAAAAGAAAATAATAATACAAAAGGGGATGTGTGTGTTGGTGTATTTTTATTTATTTATTTATTTTGAATTTGTATTTGTATTTGTATTGTGGATGTAAAAGAAAATAAAAAAGAAAAAGAAAAAGAAAAGAAATGAAAATAGTTAATGGGTGTGTTTGTATTTTGTGTTATTTATTTGTATTATTATTATTATTATATTATATTATTCCTAAGCATAGCGAATGAAAGTGTTTTCTTTTTCACGCCTCTCTTTACTCATTATTAATATATTATTATTATATTATATTAGATTATTTAACTGTCTTATTTTTATTTTTTTTTTTGTTTTTTTGATGAATTAAGTGCTGTGTGGCAAGATGATAATTTTCTTTCGAAGTGCTGTGTGACAAGATGAGACCATGATGATTTAAATAGGAAAAGCTATAGCTTTTCAAGTGTTGTATGACAAGATGAGAATTTTCTTTCGAAGTGCTGTGTGACAAGATGAGACCATGATGATTTGAATAGGAAAAGCTTTAGCTTGCTGCTCATTTAAATGCTTTGCAAATGTCCACTTTTTGTTCTCTTTCCGTTAATTTGCCACAGCCTTTTCTTATTATTATATTCTTCAAAGCAGATTGAAGAATATTTAACTTACAAAAGCGACATCATCATCATGTTTTAACATCATCATGATTCTGTATTAAATGCTTTTAAAATTTATACTGTGTTTTTCTTTACGTTTTTTGCAATTCAGTCTTCTCTTCGTAACATTTTTTCTATTTAAATTATCAGATTTTCATAACAATCCTGGCTTGACGGGTTAACTTGGTTTAATGGGTGAACTCAGTTAACTTTAGGTAAACCCGTTAATTTTTTTATTTATTTAATTATCAAACTTTCATGATGCGAATTCCATATTTGACGGGTTAATCCAGTTAATTAATTTTTTTTTTCTTCATTAGTTTTTTTTTCTGTTTGTTTTTTTTTCTTTTTAATCAATCTATTTAATTATCACACTTATATGACACGACCTTGCAGCCAGACCTACATCCAAGACTATTGGATCTGATATTGCAGCCACCCTCACTTAAACTTGGGTCATGCAAGTTTAATATTATTATTAATATTATAAATATTATTTTTAGGTCAGGCGTTGCAGAGTAATATTTATAATATTAATAATAAAATTAAACTTGCATGACCCAAGTTTAAGTGAGCCTCACTGTAACACCGGACCCAGGAATATTAGATGTGGGTCTGGCTATAAGGTCGTGTCATAAAAGTTTGATAATTAAATAGATTAATTAAAAAAAAAATCAACTGAAAAAGAAAAACTAATGAAGAAAAAGAAAAAGAAATTAAATTAATGGGGTTAACCCTTTAAACCAAGTTATCCCGTAAAACCTGGGATTTGCGTCATGAAAGTTTGATAACTAAATAGAATTTAATTTTTTTTTAATGAATTTTTTTGTTTGATTTAGTTTGTTAATGTTAAATTTTTTTATTTTGTTATAAGATTTTCATGATACGGATATCGAGTTTGATGGGTTGACCTGATTTGACGAGTTATTTTTTTTATTTAGTTTAGTTTGTTAAAGTTAATTTTCTTTCTATTTAGTTATCAGACTTCCATGCTTTCATGATACGTATCCTGAGCTTGACAGATTAACTTGGTTTGATGGGTTAACCCAATTAATTCTGGGTAAACCCGTCATTTTTTTTCTATTTAGTTATCAAACTTTCATTACGCAAATCTCAGGTTTTACGGGATAACCTGGTTCAAAGGGTTAACCCAATTAATTTTTTTTTCTTTTTCTTCATTAGTTTTTTCCTTTCTGTTTATTTTTTTTCTTTGTTTTTTTTTAATTAGTTTATTTAATTATTACATTTTTATAACACGACCTTATAGCCAAACCCACATCCAAAATTCTTGAGTCCGGTGTTGCAATTAGGCTCACTTAAACTTGGGTCATGCAAGTTTAATTTTATTATTACGATTATAAATATTACTTTTAGATCAGGCGTTGCAGCCAAACCCAAGATTTTTAAATTTTTGTTTTTTTTAAATATTTTTATACAAAAAAAAAGACCCGCAGCATAGCGCGGGTACCAAGGCTAGTATATATATATAACGAGTAAGATCTCGAACAATTTTTATTTTATATTTAATTTTTTTTAAGTATAGACAATCTTAATTTCATAAAGCTGACAAATATTTCTTATTTAATTTTGAAGCTTTTGTTAAATGAAAATCTTGAATCATTGTCCAAGTAAACCTTAATTTAAGTCTGCTTTTGAAATACATTCTATTTATGTCACTTTACACTTTAACATGATTATGAGAGGGAGAGACCTCACATTTAATCCCTAACATATTATATAGTTATCAATTCACTCTCAACTTTAGGATTCAAGTGATAAATTATACAATATATTAATGTTAAATTGAGAATTAAGTTTCCTTACTTTTAACTCCTTTTCCACCAAGTTTGAAATCCAAAATCCAAAGTGCAATTGCCAGGTTTCACCCACCGTCCATCACTACATCTTTTTTTCATTGTTGTGCTTGTTTTATAGTTTGATAAAATCTAAGAACAAAATTAAATACTGTATTTTTTTTCCAAGACGAACGCTTCTTTTCTCTATTGAAAGACAAGAGGTTACAAAGATGAGAGAATGTTGTGGATATGATAAAACATAAAAAAAAAAAAAAAAAAAAAAAAAAAAAAAAAAGTAGAGAAAAGAAAAGGGGTTTTGCTCTAACGAAGTTATAGATATTGAAGATTTTCACAGCTCAATAATGACTACACCCTTTTGCATGTTTTTGTGGAGTTAAAATGTATTATAAGATAATGGATATCGTTTTCAAAGGAGATTATGCATATCTTCTACTTGTTTTACATTAAATTCAAGTGCGTTGAGAGAGCGTGTATGCTACTTTTACCAAAAAAAAAAAAAAAAACAGCACCTGAGGAAATCTTTTAAGCCATAAGTAGTTGCTGTTAACCGGTGAATTTATGACCCCAAAAAATTGTTATAAAAATCAAGCAATTGGGATCCTTTACTTAGTACTTTAAATTGAAAGATTTCACATTTTTTTTATGGATATTTTATTGGTTTTGATGAAAGAAAGTATCTTTTGAAGAAAAAAAAATCAAAACTAATTATCAATATAATTAAAAAATTTGGGGTGTAAACATTGTTTAATCAACAGTGAATCATCTAAAGGTTTTTTTTTTTTTTTTTTATTTGTCTTTTTTTTTTTAACCTGATTATTTTATATCAGGTTGATCCTTTAATGGATAGCGAATCATCTAAAAACTTGGGGTGTAAACATTGTTTAATCAACACCTTTTGTGCTCGACCCAGTTCTGACAAAACCATGGGATTGCTTGAGCACTTGGTTCCGAAATGATGATAGCAATGCATTTAGTGTTGCCCATGAAAATACAAAATGGGAGTACGCTGGCCAAGATCCAAGAATCAACAATCTCTTTAATGATGCCATGGCTGGAGATAGCATGCTCGTTAGCAAGGTGGTTGTAAGCAAATGTAAAGGCATCTTCGATGGATGTCGGGGGAGGCTCAGGGACTACGGCCAAGGGCATTGCTGAAGCATTTCCCCACATGGACTGCACTGTGTTTGATCTCACCCATGTGGTTTCTGACTTGCAAGGCAGCATGGGGACAGGGTTGGCCATGATAATTCATACCGAATTTAAGATAGCATGGGGACAGGGTTAGGTATGAGGTGATAGACCACTAGAATTATATTATTATTATTTATCATAAAAATCTTCGACACAAATTATTTGTTGTCTTATCATACGTTTGCCAATGTCTTGATAAAATCATGTTCTTTTAAGTACATGCAAGCTTAATAATCTTGGAATTCGGTATGGAGTGCAAGAGAATCGAGCTGAATCAATACAAAATTAATTGTGTGAAACTTCAAAAAAAAAAAATTACATGAAAATATTCAATTTTGTACTTGAAACCCAGGAAACAAAGCCCATTTGAAGAAGCAAAAAACTGAAAATACCAAGCACACAACATGTTGCACTGTGAAAACAGATTCCTGTAATGGAATTTTTCCTTTCATTTTTTATTTTTTTTTTGGATAAAGTTGAGAAATTAAGCCTTCTCCGAGGGTAGAGTACGTTTCACTACTATAAATAGGAAGAGAGATCTCTCGAGGTATCACAACATGCACTAGCATATACACTATACTTAAAAATCAATGGAGTTGATTAACGAGGAAAGTGCTGGTGAGCTGCTTCAAGCTCAAACTCATGTGTGGAATCATATATTCAACTTCATAAACTCCATGACTCTGAAATGTGCCGTTCAACTAGGCATACCAGACGTGATCCAAAAACATGGCAAACCCATGACCCTCTCGGAGCTTGTTTCTGCCCTACCAATCCACCCATCAAAAGCTCAATATGTCCACCGCCTTATGCGTATTCTCGTGCACTCCGGTTTCTTTTCCCAGCAAAATCTTAACGGCGTTCACAACCAAGAAGCCTATTCCCTTACCCAATCCACTCGTCTCCTCCTCAAGGACAATCCCTGGAGTGTGAGACCTCTTTTACTTCTGGTGCTCGACCCAGTTCTGACAAAACCATGGGATTGCTTGAGCACTTGGTTCCGAAATGATGATCGCAATGCATTTAGTGTTGCCCATGAAAAGACACTTTGGGAGTACGCTGGCCAAGATGCAAGTCTCAACAATCTCTTTAATGAAGCCATGGCTAGTGATAGCATACTGGCTAGTAAGTTGGTTGTAAGCAAATGTAAAGGCATCTTTGATGGGGTGAATTCCTTGGTGGATGTCGGGGGAGGCTTAGGAACTATGGCCAAGGGCATTGCTGAAGCATTTCCCGACATGAACTGCACTGTGTTTGATCTCCCCCATGTGGTTTCTGACTTGCAAGGCGGCAAAAACTTGAAGTATGTAGGAGGGGATATGTTCGAGGCAGTTCCTCCAGCAGATGCACTTTTACTCAAGGTAAATTGATTTTAACAGTATTCTTATACGAACACTATATGTTAGTTTTCTTCTATTATGAGAGGTTCAAAGGTCTCTGCGTCATATATCAACCCTTTCATCTCTACATGTATAAGAAAATCGGTGTTAGGCAGGGGATTGCATGTGTTAGAAAAAAAACTTATCCCCCGTCTTCATTTATTCATTTTATTTATCTTATGGCAAATGAAAAACAGTGGGTACTTCATGACTGGAGTGATGAAGACTGCGTGAAAATACTTAAGCGATGCAAACAAGCAATTGCGAGCAAGGGGCAGCAGAAAGCTGGGAAGGTGATAATTATAGATATGGTGAGAGAGAACCAGAATGGAGACGAGGGGTCAATTGAAACGCAGTTGCTTTTTGATCTAGAAATGATGGTGGCTGCTAGTGGCATGGAGAGAAATGAAAAGGAGTGGGCTAAGCTCTTCTTTGATGCTGGTTTCCTCAATTATAAGATACACCCTGTGCTAGGCACAAGAGCTCTCATTGAGCTTTATCCATGATAAGATCTTAGTAGTGTTTTGTTTTTGTTATGTTTAAGTGAGAAAATTCATGATATTATGGTTTTCAAAACCATGTTCTGTGCTAAAGTTTAGCTATGAATTGCTGCGAGTGACATCAAATAAAATTGTGTGACGTTTTCTCTCTAGCGTAAATAAATTTGTGTTATTTGCTGGGATAGATAGCGATCATGCCTTACCAACTGCTCGTATCAAAATCTTTTTTTCCAAAAGTGAAATATTAAATTCTTCAATAAAATGTGTCAGAAAGACGATGACAAACCGAATGAAAACGGATGGCAAGATGATAATTCAGAGCGACTTTCTTTTTTTTTTATTTATAAATTATTCAATAATAATTCTGCTCACAAGAATTATTATTATTATTACTATTTCATTATTTATGGTTCTATATACTTAACCTTATGTGAATTGACCATGAGTTATTTATTATTTTGACACCTCCATATTTTAAAAAAATATCAATTATTTAATCATGTCATGTTTTTTTATGTTGTTATCGATGAGGTAAGTTAGTATACAAAATATTAACTTTATTCTTGTTTTTATTTTCACTTTGGTTTTGAAACATGGAATTAGTTTCACACTTCTATATTAACACCTAAAAATAGACAAATAATAAAATTGTTATACAATGAAACTTTTGAAGTTAAAAACCCTCATAATACAATAGAGTGCGGAATGCCTAGATTTGATAGTTGAAAATACTTAAAATTAAAATACTACAAGTATTTATGAGGCACTGATTAAAACTCTGTCTTATATATAAAGTGGTATACGACCTTAAAAAAAGATTATGGCCTTCAAGCCTAATTTGAATCTTTAACTAGAAAAATCGAAGCACTAAAATTAAAAAAAATAAATTATTTAGTTAAAATCTGTTCAAAAAATTATACGTCAAATCTGTGAAACTAATTAATACTCAACCAATGATTGTCCAACTTTGTCATCTTTCAAGGAATATCTTCATTAAAAAGTTAATGTTTTAAACATTTTTCAAAGGCTAAATCTTAATCCATAAACGCAAACTTAAACCCTAGTGGAGAAATCATTCAAATTTCATTTGGAAAAGTAATAAAAATAATGCACAAACTTTATAGCTACTCTTTCAAGCACACAATAATTTTAAAAATTCTCAAGGATATGCACCTTCATATGTTCCTTCTTCTAGAAAAAATCTTGAAGAAACACAACATGTATTCATTGAAAAGCCAGAGTCAATCAATACTAAAAATGTTCAAACTATGATATATTTAAAAGACACTCTTTGCAAAATTCACATTAGCTCTTATTTTTCAAGAAAAAGATAAGTTTTCTTCTCAACATAACAAAATTCAAAAGTACAATACAACCTAAGTATATGTAACTCAAGAAGCCAACACATGTAAAGTCAAATCAATCATGACTCTTCACAGTAACAAGGCTATTAAAAAACATATTCTTAAAACTTATGAGAAAGATGATGAATCAATTTCTAAATGTTTAAATAAGAGGTTGAACTTGAGCATTTTAAAGAAAAGATTGATTCCTCACCAGTATTTTCATTTCTTCATGTCATGACTAATCAAAGCAAAGTGAATCACAATTCTAAAAATTTTGAAATTTTCACATAAATAAAGATCAATATACCTTTATTGAATGTTGTTAAATAGGTACCCTTTTATGCCAAAATTTTAAAAGACTTTTACAATGTGAAAACAAAAAATGAATGTTAAATAAAAAGTTGTTTTAGCTAAAGAAATATAATTCTTGAAAACACTAATGCTTTGAAATATAAAGACCATGGTTGTCTTAAAATTTCATGGCTTATTGAAGAACATAAAATTAAAAAAGTTTTACTTGATCTTGAAGATAGTGTGAATTTACTTTTATATTCAGTTTTTTAAAGTCTCAATCTAGTTGAGTAAAACCAACTTTTGTAACTCTTTTACTTGCTGATAGATATATAAAGGTGCTTAAAAAAACAGTTGAAGATGTATTAGTTCAAGTTGATAAATTTATTTATCATGTGAATCTTATTGTCTTTGATACATAATTTGTTAAAGCATGCAATTCAATTCCTAATTTTTTAGGAAGTCCATTTCTTACAACTTTTGATGCATTGATTAATTGTAGAAATGAAGTGATAAAGTTATCTTTTGAAAACATGACATTGAAAATGAATCATTTACCATATTTCTGATAGAAAATTAGTAAGCCTTACCCAAGTTATAACTAAGTAGTCTGGAGCCATTGTGGTATGTCACTTTATAGACTACTTTATAAGAAACCTTGTCACTTACTAGTGAAACTTGAATATAAAGCTTATAGGGCCTTTGATATCAAGAATCTAAAGAATAAAAATATTTTTAAGGTGAATGAACATCATTTGAAAGTATACTTTGATGATTTTTATTATGAAAATAAATCCATTGATTTGAATAATCTTAATTATAAAATTGATTTTTTTTTCTCATATTGTTTTGTGTTTCATTTTTGTGCGACTTTCTAATTAGGATGATAAAGTAAGTATGAACTCTACTCTTGACATGACTCTTAAAATCCATCGTAATAAATATTTTACAATGGTATTAGTAAAATTCATAACAAGGTTTTATCATACATTTCTTTTTGAATTATTAAAGTTTACAAACTCTTATACTGTTATCACTTAATTATGCTCATATACTTATTTAGAAAGCATTCATAAACAATTTTTGTCACACACACACTAGTATTCATAAATCCTAGTTGGATTGGTTCTAGTCAAATTGAAACACCACTTGGTTTTTGAGTTATAATTAGAGTTATTGATCTTGGATTCAAGTGTGGTTTGGCTTGATAAAAAGATAAGACGTAAGCCTAAAACATTCATGAAAAGGCCAAAACTCAATATTGTTGTTTTTAAGTTCAAATCTTATCAAAAATCTATCTTGTAGCCTAGACATTGTTCGATATTCAACTCATATATGGAGTTATACAAGCCCAAATAAACTCACTCTTTTTGGGTTGGAAAGCATAAACGAATATCAACAACTTTCATCATGAAGACAATCTAATTATATTATGATTTTATTAATGATGTTTTGCTTAACCATCAAATTAAAGTTAGTTACCATATCAATAATTCTATATTTTAGCCTATAAAAGAAGGTATTTACCATTCATTTAAGATATATTGATTTTGGGATCAAGATTCATTCTCTTACTTAATTCATTTGCATTTATAATATTCAAGTTTTATTTCATGTTATATTTTCATTAATTTCTTGTTTATACCTATCATTTTCCTTATTATACTTAGTTAATTTCTATCATACCTATACTCTCATCTTGATTATTTATATTTTTATTCTTAATTATATTTAGTTAAGTTTCTTTTTTACAATGTGAAAATGTTACACTAATGGTGTAAGAATAAATATCGTACAAACTCAACATGAATTTTAATGTTTAAATTTAAGAAAATTTTCTATTAACATGTGTTGTAACTGTTATCTTAATCAATTTTAATATCGTCCTTGTTAAGTGGCGAGTCTTGATTAATAGTGTATAATCATTGGCACAACAAATAATTATTCTTTCATAACTTACCACTTGGAGAACCGACACCTATACTATGAAAGAATCTTAATTTGTTGTTGAAATAAATTAGCACCATTAATACTTGACAACATTTATAAGTGTTGGTGTTATTCAAATAAGATAATTAAAGATAATTAATATGATAATGTTATTAAATTAAAATGAGTTATTAATGATAAATCAGCTAATTGAAATATCTTTTGTGTATGGTTTCCAGTTGAATAATAGAAAGAGTTTAGACTAGTTATTTAAAATATCATAAGTGTATCCTCTCATATTAGGAATTGTTTTGTCTTTGTTAAATATTTACATTAATACCACATTTTAAAGATCTTTTTAATTCTTTATTTTATTATTTGTGGTTATATATATATATATATATATATATATATATATATATATATAACTTTCCTGCAAATCAATCGATATCAGTCTTATCAAATTATTTATTACTTTGAGAAAGACATCTAAACAAACACCAATGTTCCTATCATAGTTTTTAGACCCTACCCGATCCAAGACTCGAATTCCGGGTTTTGATTAAATTACTAAGTTGTCCAGGTCAATTTAAAAAAAAAAATCAAAACGACATTGTTTTAATAAAAAAAACAAAAGTTAATGAGTTGCAACCGGCTTTTTGACCAGGTTTTGCTCAGTCATTTAGGTTACTGGATCAGCCGGGTCACACTGGATTTTTTCTTTTCCTACTTTTTCTTCAACCTGGCCCGGTTTCAGCCTCGAGTCAGCCACGTCCTAGGTCAACCTACTGGGTCGGGTTTCAAAACTATGGTTTTTATTTTCATCAATGCATTTTCAAGATAACAATGTTTAACCGAAACTGACATATAAAAGATGTTGGCATAATGATTAAAATAAGATGATTTTCACATGCAAATAGACCTGAAGCAAATATTATCACCACACATCAAGAGCATGAAAAGGTATAAAGGTAGTGATGCATGGCTGAGGTTTATACCTGAAACAACAATGAGGATTCAACGACTTTTGACCTTAGTGACGTGATGCTGGTAATCATGGATCAAAGGGAGAGTCAGGCTGAGCGGGTTTTTTTTATGAGAGAGGGGCGGCTAGGCTGGGAAAACCATGGGAGATATATAAGGGTAGCTAGGTTTTTTCCTTTTTTATTTTTAATGTTTGTTCTCTGTATCTCGTTCTCCTTTTTGCCTTCTCTTTTCTTCCATGTGGATTTGTATTTATAAAGCATAAGAATTCCAAATCCTAATAAACTCATTATTTTTTAAATTTAAAATTTAAAATAAAAAGGATTAACTAAAATATCTTAGTAATTTGTTTCAACCGAATATGAGGAGAAACAAACATCCATTATAGTTCTTATTTTTTTTATACAGTTAAGGGAGCCTAAAGGGTTATTCCCAGCCACAGCCCACCAAGTCTCATCACTTCACATCACCTTGAATGTCCATGTTTGAATCTCCTCTCAATAAATAGTATTTAACAGAGCAATTATATATTAAGTTCGACCAATATAACATATCCAGATCACAATACTCTAGTTCATGCATATCAGTAAACCTCCAAGCAACTCCTATTTCCTATAGTGCAAATGAGATTATTGGGATAACGGGGAACGAGATGTCGTAGAACAAAGATTTTTGAAGTACATCCAAAGAGGGAAAAGCTACGGAGGAGGCAGCATACAAACAGAATGCATGTCAGAACGCTAAAACTGATCAAAGACAAAAAATCACATAAGCACATCCTACAATCCATGGGTATCTAGGTGTCTTCTATCATCCGAGTTAAGAAACTAGAAGGTGCCACCAGGCTGCATGGGTTAAAATGCCACTGATCCTCAGGAAAAGACAGCGAGAATTTTTAGGGAATAATAGATGGAAACTGGGGCTCAATGATGTATCTGGTATGTAGTAGTATCGAGAAAGTTCTGTTCTTGTCCACGTCGATGACTTCAATGCCGTAAGAACTCTGCAAACCACATTCATTCCAAGTGAGTTGTACTTTCAGCTCAAAACACCAGATTAGAACCAGACAACTCAATACATGACCAGAAATGAAATTAAGCTTCGTAATGGTATGCAACTCCATGAATGCTGGCTTTCAAAGTGGCTAAAACTTATTCCCTAAAACCTGGTCCATTTCAGTGAACATCTCCTGCAGTTGTGTGGCATTAGTTCTGGTTTTAGTTATATAAGGTGTTTTGGTCTTCCACGTATAGCATATCAGATCATTGCAATTATTTGTGGAGGAAGAGGGTTGCTAGACATCAGTTGAAAACGAGGCAACATGACTTAGTCATCAATTAGAAACAACTGCAGTAACAAGATGCAATTGTGTTTTTTTAACAAACAGTAGGGAAAGAGCAAAAGGCAGAAGACTTTTACAGCTACAAATCACAGGTAAAACCTTGCATGGTGAAATAGGGTGAAATAGTAACGAGAAATTATGAAATTGACCGCAACTGGTTAGTATACTTGATTGGGTGAGATGAGAGTCATGTGAAACCTAAATTTTAGTTTCCATTGGATCAAAATTCAATCTAAACTTGGGATGTTGAACACAAACACTGAAACACATCTATATCTGCTTGTGTCTTGTAATGAATATGATTTTGAGAGCCCAATTTCAAGCTGTATACATGTTATTCAGCTCTGAACATTGTCCCAACCATTTTTTCAGGAGCCACAAACTTTAAATGCAAAAGAAACTAAAATTTGTAAGACCTTCAATAAATTTGCTTCCATCAAGCTACAAATCTAACCATCATCTCCATTTCAACACTAAAACCTGGCTATTTACTTGACAGCTAAACTGCATAATTAAGATAATTAACATGACACATACTAAAATCAACTGGATCATGAAGTGAAATAACCCACTACAAAAAATGAGAAAATACAGCACATAATAAAATAAAATAAAAACACCTTAACAGCATAATAAACGACAAAAAAACAAATTACTGTTGCTCAAATTGAGGCAACTAGTTTCTCTACTAAATATCAGACCCCTTGTTCATCATGAGTCCTTAACAGGATGATAGAAAAACTTGTTGTGCAGAAAATAGAAAGTACACACTAATCCCTAGAGCAATCAACATACAGATGACACAAGGTCAGCAAGTTATAGCAATCAACAGCCTTACAAACAAGTAACAGTATTGATAGAAATAGCGAAACTGAGGCTCCAATCAAGAAGCCATAGGTAAAGGCAATTTCCAAAAACAGACTGATAGCAACAGGGACATCGGAGGCGGATTGAAAGTTTAGTTTGATGAACATCGCTGTCATTCTTAAGACCACAGATGCTCTCCAAAATGGTCTTTTTGTATTGTTTTGACTAATGTAGAAAAAACCAATGTAAAGAAATTAATTAAGGGTTACCACTTCAGAAAATAAAAAAGATCTTAAAGTTTAGAAAACAAGCCCGCATAAAAAATAAAATAAAAAAAACCCACTTTAAAATGAACTTGGATGGACACTTTACCCATGTCATACCAACGTATACCTATTTAAGTCAAAATGGGAAGTGTATAATTTCGATTAAAAACAAGTATAAATTGGTATGGCATGGGTAAAGTTTCCATCCAAGTAATGCTTAAAGGGGTTTTTTCATGGGTTTGTTTACTGTAATTCATCTTCTGTAGTTTGCTATGTCCAACCCTTCATTGAATTCTTTATTTTGTATTTACTCAACAAAATCATGACTTCATCATCAAGATGGCATGTCAACATGGTAAACTTTTTGGAGAGTAAGGTTTCTTGCTTGGAATGGAAATATCCAAAGGAAAATGTGCTCTTGTCAATTTGTGATGTTATTTTGGTTTCATCATGTATTGTGTTCTCAAGGAGTTCTTTATCTCCCATAAAATAAGATGCAAAATCACTGCAATTATTAATGTTATGATAGCATAATTGAGTCATTAATTAGCAACAATTGTGCTTATAATATGCAGGTTTTCAAATTGAAATCATATGACATAACCTTATATAGCAAGAGCTAAAGAAATGCAGAAGAAGTCTATGCCTACAATCCTCTCCACATGTAAAACCCTTATACGGAAAAATAGTAGATAGAAATTATACAATTGAACTCAAAGGGGTTTGAATGTAAAGCTTCATTGAGTGAGATGAGCAAAACCTAATTTTTAGCTTCGACGGGTTCAGAAGGAATCTAAACAACTTGAGATTTTGAATACAAACACTGTGCTTTCATACTTACATCCAAAACCATACCTGCTTGCAATAATTATAGTCCTATGAACCCCTACCCCCAATTTTTGAAACGCCAATAATTTCAAATGCAAAACAAATTTAGATCTTCAATAAAAAATTGTTCTATCAAACTAAATATCTACAACTAACTCCATTTCAAGATCAAACCTTTAAACGCTATTTACTATGCAGCTAAACTACAGAATTGTGATCACGCTAGTTAAACTTATCCACAAGTAAAATATCCCAAAAAAAAATGTATCACTAAAAATATAAATCAGAAACCACATAACATAAGCAAACATGACTAGAAATAAAGCAATCAAAGACAAAGCAAGGAAAAAACAAGATCAACATTAGCAAGAACCATACCATCCACTTGAACCGGGCCGGTTCCCACTGGATATGGGTCGATTTACGAAACCTAGATTTGATTCATCAAATCTCCTCATCATCTCATACCCACCTGACTTGGGCCTCCCTTCCTCAACAAACCGATCCGGAGAACCAAAAAACTGCTGCTGCTGCCTTTGACCCACCTCCTTACCCCTAAAAACCTCCGGCCCAGGCCTTTCCTCTCTCCCAACAAAACCCGGTCTAAGATGTGGTGGCACAAACTTATCCGATTTAGGCGACCCCACACTAAACCCAACCTCCTTCTGCTTCTCCTGTCCATGAACCGGAGAAGAAGCAATCGAGCCAGCCCCGGTTCGACCTAGAGGACGTAGAGAAATCCGGTCCGATTCCGGTTCAGCCTCTGTTTGAGCCGGGATTTGAACTTGAGTTTGATGGGCAGGTGGGGTTTTCGGAGAGGGAGTCAGTGGTGGTGTTTGGATAGAGGGTATAGGTTTAGGTGCGGTTCGGGTCAGTACCAGCATCCGGCCATGTGTACGGGTTGACGAGGATGGAAGCTGGCTTTTGTAGATATTGTTTGGGCTATTAGGTGATGATATAGTAGAGTAAAAGGAAGTGGAAGATTGGTGCTTTGATGGGTTGTTGTTTGTGTTATTAGAAGAGGTGGAATTGCTTATGTTCTTGTCATAAACATGGTTAAAGTTAACAGAGGCATATTTATTGGCTCTTGCCATCCACCACCAGCAACAACCACTACGTAGTTTTGTTTGCTTTTTTGCAGAGAGCAAAGGATGGGTCTTTGGCTGTTATTTTAGAACTGCAGAGGAAAAGGTAAGAGGGAAAACACACGGATTGGATCTTGAAGATGAAACGAAAAGGAATGGAGAGAAGAGTACAGGTGTTCTATTTGTGCAGTTGGACTTTTGTGCACGTGACAGTGCTGTGGAGGGTTTTTTTTAATATTTTTTGTTTTGAAATATATTAAAATAATATTTTGTATTTTTTAAAATTTAATTTTAATATAATCAAATTAAAATTATCTTAAATAAAAAAATTAATTTAATAAAAAGTCAGTTGAACCGTTACTCCATATATACGTACGAAGTGGTTTTCTGTTGCTTACGTGGGGAAAAGTTAGTGGATTTATTAAAGAGGATGAAGTGGCGAATTCAAACACTTGTTTTTCTTGTACTAGGTGGTTTCCTGGACAAAAAGGTTTCTTGGCTTCCGTACGGTTCACTATGTGCCGTGCGTTTGTTTTTTAATTTTAACTATTTGTTTAAAGTATTTTTTTTAGATATTTACTTAAAAATAATATTAAATTAATATTTTTTAAAATAATTTTGATATAAATATATCAAAAATAAAAAATTTATTTTAATATATTTTTAATTAAAAAATATTTTACACTATAATATCAAACACACACTTATAGAGCATAATTACCATTAGAATAATTTACATGATTATTAATTTTTCATTTTATCATAACTATTAAACTTGTTCATTAGATCCAAACTTATCATATAGCTTAATTGACTTCACTAAATTTGGTCCAAACTTGACTTGGCCATACCAAGAAAAATTTTTTAAAAAAAATGATCTCATTTTAATAAAAATAATTACCCCAATTTAATTTAATAATTTGCAGGTTAATCTTAATTCAAAATTATATTGTTTAATATTTTATCTAATCAAAACTCAATATTACAACTTTTCTAAGCTGAACTGCCTATATAGTAGGAAAGCTTTCTTAAACAAGCTAAAAAAAAATAAAAGAGATATAAATTAAATAAGAAAAAACAAATCTTAAATCAATTAAGAAATATACTGCAAATCCCAAACAATTATATTTATACCTTATTTTATTTAAATACCTTCCCGAACTTGGATGGTATAAAATTCTAACTCAATAGAAAACATAGCCTTTACAATTTCCTAACAAACTTTCAACTCAGTTAAAAAATCGAATCAAAAATTAAACTTGTTAACATAAAGTTGTGTGCTAGAGAAAATTCCTTATATAATTATTCTTAGTATAGAGAGAATTTGTTCTTTCAAATTGCTCTTTTTTTCATTTTATGATTGTCCAATCAAAAGTTTTCAACCATTTACATGCTTAGTCTTTTTTGTTAGAAACATCACACATACTAACAAAAGAACTCAACCTCCCTAAAAATAAAACCAATCTCAAGCATTACATGAAAGACCAAATGCAACAACTCTTGCAGTAGTCTTCTAAAATTCTAACTCAACGAGAAACTTATTACTAGAAGAACCAAACAATCTCTCCCCATATTTTTTATATTATTACTAACATGATATGAACTAGTTTCTTTACTATAAAAATATTTGAACATCTACTTCATGACCTTTATCTGAAATTTAAGAATATCAATTTTAACCCTCATCAATTCCAAAATCCTCTTAAAACACATTTGAGGCTGATACAAGAGCTTTTTTTTAGTAAAATAGATAGTTTTCTTAGTTAATTTATTTTTTTTCTTATTTTTATTTTTCTATTTTTACATTATTAAGTTTTTCTAGTGTTTTTTTTTTCTATTTGAAGGTAATAGTTTTCCAACTTTATTTTATTATTCAGTATTATTAAGGTTTTTTTTTTTTTTTTACTATATAAAGAGTTGTAATATCTTTTTGGCAAGTGAGACATGCATGAATAAAAATTGAGTATTTTGGGTATCTTCCTATAATTATGATGTTACTAGTTTTGAAGATTTTAACTTATAATAAACTTCATTATCCTTTGCTCTTGTTTGTATTAGTTGGCATCAAAGCTTAACAATTCTTCATGATTTTGGTTAGCTATTGTAGAGAATGTGTATTAAAGCTTAACAATTCTTAATGGTTAATTATTATGTGTTGCTGAATAACCATGACTAGAATATCTCTATGATTCTTCATGGCTTTGGTTTGAGGTCGTAAAGAACTTCTATCAAAGCTTAACAATTCCTAGTGGTTAGTTATTGTGTGTTGTTGAATAACCATGATTGAAAGAGGTTATAGAATAAGACATACTTATGAAGGATGGGATAATGAGGTTACTCCTTAAGAAAAAAAACATCAAAGACATAATGTGTTATTTTCATCTACATCAATTGTTGTTGTTGAAAACTCTAATGGTGAGATCCATGATGGAGTTGCTCACACAAAAATATTGGCAGCCTTAACTGTCAGTTCTTGCTGTGTCTGTTGCTGATCTCTCGCATGCCTTGGACAGGCCTTCATCCAAGTTTCAGATCATGCCAAGTCGAACCAACGACTTGTACAAGCTGTTGTGCACTACTAAATCTGCATCTGCATGTAGGCTACCAATGTCTTCACTGTCGAATTCCACAACAGCCCTAGTTCTTGTCAGCTTATCCCCCTGACAAGTTTTCCTGCTTTGCCTGGACAATCCATCATCCAGTTCATGTTCATCAACAATATGTGCTGCCGATTTTCCTTTGACGAACTTACAGCTGCACAATTCTACATTGCCATTTTATCCCACTGTTGGCATGGCTGCTGGCACCCTCAGGCACTTTTTTGGACAGCCTATCGAAGTGTGCACCTCGTGCACATTTGACACTTTTACAAACCCTTACATTTTAAGAATAAAGACTCAAGATTCTGATTCATCTAAAGATGGGGAAATATATACAAAATACTTCATTAATTCATCATATAAATCGACTCCACCTTTTCTAAGTGATAACAATGGCATGTTCTCAAGTAGATTTTGATTGTCTTGTAACCTAATCTTATGAGATTTCATACACATCATACTTGCCCAATGACATTACAAGGGTACGTTGACTAACCTAAAGATCTTTATAGAATCACTTATCGTTCATGTAAACAAACCTTAAAAAGAACCTGACGCCTACTAGGTGAAAGAAATATAGACTGAAGCAATGACATGTCGATTACTAATCATAATCATATATAGACTTTCAACGAGAGTCTGAGGTTTCTTGTGTGCTAACCCAAGATGAAGCCACATCAAGACAACACTAATTTCTCATACTAACCTAAAGTAATTCACATGTGAATGAATGTTGTGTAGTGACTTCATTCTAGCATAAAGTCCATATCCAATCCAATATGTATGATAATGAAATAAAAATAAATAAAAAAACATAAAAGCAAACAAACAAATCATAAATATAACTACTCATAAAAATAAATGCACATCATAACTAGTCTTACAATCGTATTGAGATTTTTCAATGTTCTGAATTAAAACCCAAACTTAAAAGACATCTATACATGATAATAAAATATCGCACATAATGATCATCCATCATATCCACACAAAATAAAAAAAAAATCAATAAAAATAACCTAACACTTATATACATGATCACTAGCATATGAAAAAAAAAAAAAACCCAAATATCACACACATAAGATAATCAACAAATTATCCAAAGTAAATAATAATAATAAAATTTTTGGAACCGAGAATGATTTACTATAACTGTTGAAATTGATTGGAATGCCCTAAAATGAAGTGGATCAGTGTTGACCTATGGCTTACACATGCTGGCATATTAGGAACAACTAGTTATATGCCCCGCGCGATGCCGCGGGTCAATTATTTTTTGCATTTAAAAAATAGTCAATATCTAAAAATGTTAGGTTTTTTTTGCAAAGTTATATCCAAGAGTCTTAGATTTGATTGCAACGCCTGATCCAAGAGTAACATTTATAATATTAATAATAACATTAAACTTAGGTTAACCCTTAGCATAAAAGTGTCTGGACTGCAATACTAGACCCAATAGCATTGGACGTTGGTCTGAATGAAAGGTCGTGTCATAAAAGTGTGATAATTAAATAGATTAGTTAAAAAGAAAAAACAAAGAAAAAAAACTAACATGAAGAAAAAAACTAATGAAGAAAAAGAAAAAAAAATATGAATTAATTGGGTTAGCCTTTCAAACCAGGTTAACCCGTCATACCTTGAATTCACATCGTGAAAAGTTTGATAATTAAAAATGAAAAAACAAATTAATGGGTTAACCCAGAATTAACTGGGATAACTCGTTAAACCAAGTTAACCTGTCAAACCCGGAATCCGTGTTATGAAAGTTTGATAACTAAATAGAAAAAAAATTAACATCAACAATTTAAATTAAACGAAAAAATTAATTTAAAAGAAAAAAAAAAGCAAAAAAAAAATTCAGGTTAACTCGTCAAACCAAGTTAACTCGTTAAACCCCAGATCCGTGTTATGAATGTCTAGTAACTAAATAAAAAAAATAAACATTAACAAACTGAACTAAACGAAAAAAATTAATCAAAAAGAAAAAATCAAAAAACAAATCCGGGTTAACTTGTTAAACCATGTTAACCCGTTAAACCCAGGATCTGTGTCATGAAAGTCTGATAACTAAATAAAAAAAATTTAACATTAACAAACTAAATTAAACAAAAAAATTCATGAAAATAAAAATAAATAAAAAAATCAACGGGTCAACCCAGAATTAATTGGGTTCTCCCGTGAAACCAGGTTAACCCGTGAAACTCGGGATATATGTCATGAAAGTCTAATAACTAAATAGAAAGAAATTTAACATTAACAACTAAACTAAACTAAAAAAATTAATTAAAAAGATTAAAAAGCAAAAAAAATAAAATTTAGGTTAACTTGTCAAACCAGGTTAACCCGTTAAATCCGGAAAACGTGTAATGAAAGTCTGATAACTAAATAAAAAAATTTAACATTAATAAAAAATTAATAAACTAAATTAAACAAAAAAATTTTGTTAAAAGAAAAAAAATAAAGAAAGAAGCAAAAAATAATTTTCCAAAAGGCTTAAAAAAAAGCTAAAAAAACAACCTAAAAAAAAACACGTAAATCAACAGGGATAAGTGTTTTACTATGGACTGCACAGTGCAGTCCACAATAAAACACACACAACTTATAAATAATAATAAAAAAAACCGGTAAAGCAGCAGGGTTCAGTGTTTTACTGTGGACTGCACAGTGCAGTCCACAGTAAAACACTGACCTCTTTAGCTATATAAAATCAGGTCTGGTGATGCATACCCTGTATGCGCTATTGTTTGGACCTGCAAAGAAATAAAAATATTTTTTTAGGTGGAAATTAAGATTGTGATCTTTGGTTATTGTGGGTTATGATTTCATGTGGTTTTTTTTTTTTTTTTTTTTTTTTTTTGAGTTTCAGGCTAGAATTTAAGCTAATTGGTTGTTTACGGTAGGAAAAAATATAACTATTCTGTCTTTTTTTAGCAGATTAGGACACTCAAATAAAGAGAGATGATGTGTGTCACTTATTTTCAATGATATGGGATGTAATTCACTTGGTTTGTGAGAAAATAAGATGGTGGGTAACTATTAAGATTCTGGGTGATAATTTATAAAGTGATTAGGCTAAAGCCATAGAGAGGAAATCGAGGCTTCTGGTCTATGATGGTTGGCCAGAAAGTATTTGTTTTTTTTTTTTTTTTTTTATGTAAAAAGATGATGAATGGATTTTTTTTTTGTTTATTGTTGTTCTCTCTATTTTTAGTGTGTTTGTTTCTTGTTTTTTTTTTTTTTTTTTTTTATTCTCTCTTTTATTAATCTTTTTTTTTTAATTCACGGAGTATCCTTCCATAACTTTTTCTCTCTAATCACTAAAGATTTTTTTTCTTTTATATATATATATATATATATATATTTTTCTCATCTCCTTTTATTTCTCTCGTCCGGTCTATTTATAACTCACATTTTACTTGACTTTTTTTTTTTTATCTTAAATTCGTTTTTCTTATCTTTATCTTCTTTTCTTTTGATCTCCTCTTATAGTTAAACATGATTTAAACTCTTATGTTTAATTTTGGTCTCTTTATTTTAATAATCATTTTACGCTTAAATTTTTATTTTTTAATAGCCCAAGACTAGGAAGCTCTAAACTCGTCAACAAAATTTGTAGCAATTCTTATTTTAATTTTATTTTTAAAAATATATTGAAAACAGGGGTCAAAACCGGTTACATAAATGATAAAAATACTCAATACTAGCTAATCTTTTTTCCACCACACTTTTATGAGAATTTGATGAGCAAACGCATGGATTATGGTGTTTATGGTACTAGCTAAGAGAGTTTTTTTTTCAATTACTTTAAGAAACATGACCATAGAAACACCTGCATAACCTTGAATGATTAATCTTAGCATACCCATTAAACCTTATGTTAAGTTTTTTTTTTTTCCAATTAAGTTCCCATCTATTAACAAATTGTTGCAATCTCATTTTACCCAGTCAAGAAACTAGGAAGATCAAGTGTCTATGAAACGAATAAATAACGAGTGATAGCATGAAGAGATAGAATACCAATAATGACATAGATGGGGTACCAACAATGTAGGATATAGTCAACTAAAACCTAGATAGGGAAAGAGAAAAGGAAACACCACTCATTTAGTGCAAAAATAGATTGGTGGCATGCTCAATGCTGCATGCCAATCAAAAATTTAGCATAGTATGGACGATTATATTTTTTGTTTTTAAAGAAATTGATAATTGAGTTAAATCTTAATTAATTTAATGGAAAAAATGATGTAGCACAACAAATAAACAAAATATTGTCTGACTAACACGTGAAACTTGTGACTTGAATATAAGATATGTTCAAATTACATATTTATTGTGCATCCTACGTTATAAGATCAAGATAATTTAATAGAAAAAAAATTAATGATAAATAAATAAAAATTGGCAAGGTGGAGAGAGTAATATAGATCAATATATTTAATATCGTAATACAAATCATTTACCTAGTTGTATTTAATGAATTTGTTTATTAAAATTAATTTGTAATAGAAATCGATACACATATAAAATTTATTGAATAAAATAAAAGGAAAAAAATACTATGCAGAACTGCACTTATTAAAAATATTATAAAAAAAAAAAACATTTGTATTTTTAAAAAATAAATTTTATCTATATAAAATATAAAAAACAATTACAGATGAATCATATTAACCTTCTCAAAAATTCAATACCCTAACATAATAAAACGACCACCACCATTAAAAAATGTTAAATAAGCCAAGAAAATCATAGAGAATTAATATTAATTAAAATATAAACTTAAAAATTATGTAAAAAAAAAAGACATTTAAAAAGGGTATTAATTACAAAAAAATAAAAAAGAAAAGAATGAGGCTAGACGTTGCTAAGCTTGGTAAGTTAGGCCAAACGCCTGGCCCATCATGGGCCATGCATGGGCCCTTTTATTATTTTATAAGTTAATGAAGGCAAACAATATGTCATCTGTCCCAATTTTTTTTTGAAAAAAAATAGATGACACATCGTTTGGATTTCCAAATTTCGGTCATTGTGGTGACCGAAAAAATAAAGTTCATGTTTTTTTTCATGCAAAACACCTAAAAAAACACTCTAGAAACCTTGTTAAATCAATTTATGACCTCAAAACACACAACAAAAAATGCCTTCAAACTTGAAACCAACCTGAAATAAAAAAATCTTTCCAAGCTTAGATATGTTTTTTTAGGCATTTTCAAGGTAAAAAAAACACATATATACACACACCTAGTTTGAACTCCTCTTATCAAATGGAATCAGTTGATATATAAATCGATCGTTTTAGTGATTGGAATTCGTTGTCAATGACAACTTTCTCTTTCTTAGTCGGAATCCGAAGAGCCCTTTTCTTTTCTCCTATTATAAAAGAATTGGAAAAAAAAAGGAAAATAAAGTTTGGTATCAAAATTGATTTTTTAAAAAAATTGAAAGGACTGGTTACCTAAGAACCAAAAAAGATAGAAGGGTGAAAATGAACTTTTAAAGCAAATTTCACAGCTATCATTCCATTTCACCTATTTTTTTCACTTTAGTCCCTATCTTTCAACTCAACCCACCCTCGCAAGAAAATATGCAATCGAGTGTTAATTTAGGTTTAAAAAAGCTAAACCAAAAATTCAAGAATTAAATTAAAAATTCTAAAAAAAATATCACTGCTACAATCTATAATAATGATTTGTAATATGATGAACAGTAATGGTGCTGATGAGCTCCTTTGGTATGTGTTAATTGTGAAAAAGAATTCTAAAAACTTAGCGCAACTCATTACTTCCTCTGCTGGAAGTTAAATTGAACCCTCTACCTTAGCTCCCATCTTTTCTGGGGTATATCATCATCACTTCTACTAGATCATTAAACATTATGAGCCACTTGCTCTCTTGTTTTTCCAAACAATCTGGGTATTTTCGACTAGTAGCTGTCGTGTGTGTTTTTATTTTATTTGTTCTTGAAACCTCCTTTAAAATTAAAAATCTTGATAGCTTGTGAAACAGACTCACGTTAGGACCGGCCTTTTCCCCTTTCCATTTCATGAATTGAATTGGAAAATGACTTACCAACGGATCAAACTTGCCTAGCTAGCTGTTGACTGGTCATCTTCACCAATTTGTATTTGTTTATACTAATTTAACAATGCAATTTTAAAGGATTTTTGTTAGTTTTTGATTGGATGATCCAAATTAACGTGTGTTGCTGATATGTCAAAACATAAGATTTTTTTTATATATATAATAAATGAGAGGTGCAAACTTGATTTTTTTTTAATAATACACACACACGTATATTTATATTTGTGGATGGATTTATATGGTGGTGAGCTAGCCTTTCATGTAAGCAACTTCCTGTCGGTGTTGTCTAAAATCACACACAAAAAGAAAAAAAAAAAAATACATGCTTAACGAAAACATAATTTATATAGTTTACCCTTCAATATTTGTATAGCGCTTAATGATTTTCCCAATAATTGAAAAAAATCATTTTTTTTTATCTTTAATGATAAAGATATTCTTTAATCTCCTTTAGTACATTGTAGACTTGTGAGTCCGCACCATGCTGAGACACATAACATTTTTCTTATACCTGAAAAAAGATATTTAATGACGCAAGTGTGCTTAAAAAAAAAAAAAAAAACTTGATTGAGAGAATCATATTGTAAAAAAACTAAAATTAATAATTTATATCAAATAAAAAAATAGAAATAAAACAATGGGGGCTAAATTTGAAAGGTTAAAAGATTGAAGGGAGTTTGAGATTGAAAAAGAATTTTAATTTTATAAATTGTAAAAAAAAAAAAACTTAAAATATCAAAATATGGAATCCATAAAAATATATCAATTTAAAAAATTAGCTAAATAAAACTCAACTAATAATGATAAATTAAAAGACCCAAGATAACCAAGAATTGTAGAAAAGAAATGGAAATAAAGGAAAAATGGTCATTAATGCCAAATTAAAGAGGCTTTTAAAACACGCATCGCTCCATTATAGAGGGGGCACTGAGAAGATTCAGATGTCGCAGTAGAAGGTGGTTTTTGGTGGCTAAACAACCCCCCACACGCCTCTCGAAAAGCATGGGGTCCTCAACTTGTTGGTGTATGTGTTGCACGCTCTAGCAAGTTTTTTTATTTTAATATTTATCATTTATCAAAATACAAAAAATGCTCTTGAGTTACTTGATATAACACCAAAAAATAAATAGTAAAAATACTAAAAATCCCTCATAAAATAGTTTATTTGATTTTGTTTTTAAGAGCAATAAAGTAATTTAACTATTTTAAAAAAATAAAAACATCAAAACACTCTTGAGTGAAAGTTAATCTATTTTTTTATTCAATAGTTAAATTAGTAATTTTATTGTGCAAAAAATTAAAATGACCAATCTAACTTTACATAATTTGCAAGAAATATTTGTATTATAGTGAAAAGATCACATTGCTTTCAATACCTAGTTCAAAGAGTTTATGATTTAAGGGTAATTTTATCATTATACTACTATAATAAATAATATTACATGTTTTGCAGCACAATAATTTCCCTTGGTTTTTGTTTTAATAAAAACTTATACTACTAGCATTAAAAAACAAAAAAATATAATCGATGATATAATCTTTTATCAATTTAGCCTAAACCAAAAAAATAAAAAATAAAAGTAATGATGGTTTTGTCGGCGCTGCCACTGACATATTTGTTCAATTTATTATGGAATCACAAACAAGAAACTATATCCTAATCACTTGTAAAATTAAATGAAATCACCTTAATAACCACCAGCCACAAGAGTTCAACAGCTACGTGCCAATTACGACAGCGCAGCACGTTGGTAATGGGACCCTTGGAAAAGCCATCCCTAGCACAATCATGCTCAGACATTTCAAAGTGCACCCCATTTAAATTTTGGTGGCTTTATATATATATATATATATATATATATATATATATATATATATATATATATATATATAGAGGCACCATATTCCCACATGCCATGTTATGCCAGGCAGCCAAAACCAGGATATAATATATACCATTGTTTGTTCAAAAACCAACTGTCTATGATTAAAAACTGGAAAACATTGAGCACAAATTTATTAGTGTTACGAAGTGTTGCAGCGGTTATGGTTTAAAATATTTTTTTATTTAGAATTATATTAAAATAATATTTATTAATAAAAAAATTATTTTTAAAATTAACATATTAAAACAATTTAAATAATTTTTAAATAAAATAAATAAATTTTTTTTAAAAAAATACAGTTTCAATTGTGATTCAAAAGATTCTCGAGAGAAATTAGCTAAGTTTAGCAAAGAAACCAATGGATGTGGAAAGTTCTACTCTTTTAATTGTCTTAAGAAAGGAAAATGAAATGAGTAAACAGAATCATAGTATAGTCCTTCTTCTTTAATTAATTTGGTCATTAATTTTTGTAATTTATTATTTAGTGCCGTGCGAGAATTGCTACCATACTACAATGACAGTATCTCAATATATGCCAGAGATTAATCATTAGTAATTTTGTTTATAGGAAGACTTATTCGTCAATTTTAAGATGTATAATAGAAAGGTATTTCTTCGGTCCTTCAGCTTTCCATGACAAGAGAGGTTTATTACAGCATGTTTAGTATTGAAGTAATAATAATTTTTAAAATATTTTTTATTTAAAAATTTTATTTAAATAATAGATATATATTTTAAAAAATTAATTTGTAAATCAACATGTTAAAAATATAAAAAAATAATAATTTAAAATAAAAAAATTATTATTTTTTAATAAAAACACGGCCTAACCACATAGCTAAATAGCATGTATATCACTAACAAAATTGCCAACTATACAATAAAAAGATCGAGATCCTCTCATGATTTATTTATTTAAATAGTTGAATAAAAACTTAATGATTAAATTTCAAACATAACCAGTCATGTTTTTAAAGGAACATGAGAAAATTCAAAATCATCATAAAACGTGAAAATTGATTATTAATTATTCTCTTTCATTTACTAGTTAAACTAATTTGGGAAAAACCCTCTAATTGCATCCCATGTTCTCATAAATTCATCAAATACACCCTTGTGTTTCCAATTAGATCAATTCAACAAGTGTGGTTTTAATTTCAGTCAATTGAGATTAATTTTTTAAAATCAATGATTTTTATATGCAATTCAAATAAAAAAAAATAATATTTTCATATAAATTATAAGACCTATGTGAAGTATCAATATTTGCAAAATATTTAAAAACAAAACAAATGAAAATAAAAATCAATATCAATGCTATACGTGGATCAATTAAAATTGAGTTTTATTACCGGATCCTAGGAGGAGAAAATTATATTGGTGGTGCTTAGTTGATGATGGAAACGGTAGTGTTTTAAGTTATGATAATTATTATTTTTTAAATTATATTTTACTTAAAAATATATTAAAATAATATATTTATTATTTTTTAAATTTATATTTAATATCAATACATCAAAACAATTATAAATAAAAAAATTAATTTAAATAAAAAAAATTAAAAAAATTCAAAAACACTTTTTTTTAAAAACAAACATATAATATAATCTGATAAGTCACTATTGTTGATTTTTTTTTTTAATATTAATTTCTACATGTAAGAAATTGTGATCGAACTGAAATTGAAAACACAGGCGTTGAATTGAACTAATAGAAAACATAGGGACTTATTTGATGAATTTATAGAAATAGAGGGTGCAACTAAAAGTGGATTTTGCCAACTAAGTTGCAGCTGCATTAATCATTGAATTGAAGATAAATCGGAAAATTAAGCCAGCCAAATCTATCTAATCTCATTAATTAAGCTTATTTTTAATCTCCTATTGGTGAGTAGGATTTGTCTTGATTCAATGGTGGAGTAGCCAGCTCATTCCAACAAAGTCCCACCCCACATTTTATCTCATAAAAGCCATGCCAATCCTCTCTGCCCGCACACCACCACCAAAGCCTCCACAATGGCTGCCACTCCCCTGTCTTTCTTTCTCCTTTCACTCCTCCTCTCCCTCTCCCTCAATGCTCAAGCTCAAACCCCGACGGCACCCGCCCCGACGCCCTCCGGCCCGGTTAACTTCACCTCAGTTCTTGTAAAAGGTGGACAGTTCGCCACCCTCATTGGCCTTCTGAACAAGACTCAAACTCTCAACCAAATTGAGAATCAGCTTAACAGCTCTTCTGAGGGCATGACTATCTTTGCCCCAACCGATAATGCCTTCAACAATCTTAAAGCTGGTGCTTTAAATGGCCTCAGCCAACAAGAACAAGTTCAGCTTCTTCAATACCACACGTTGCCTAAATTCTATACCATGAACAATCTTTTGCTGGTTAGCAACCCCGTTCCCACTCAGGCCTCAGGTCAAGATGGTGTCTGGGGTCTTAACTTCACTGGCCAAAGCAACCAAGTCAATGTATCAACAGGGCTTGTTGAGGTTCAAATTAACAACGCTTTGAGGCAAGATTCTCCTTTGGCAGTTTACCCAGTCGACAAGGTCTTGTTGCCCGAGGCATTGTTCGGTGTTAAGCCACCGACTGCATCACCTCCAGCACCATCAAGCAAGTCCAATTCAACAGTGGCGGCTGCAGAACCATCAACGGGTAAGAACTCAGCTGGTGGAAGGAATGTAGCATTGGGGTTGGTTGTTGGGCTCGGTTTGGTTTGCATGGGAATTCTTTCTTGAGGAAGTGTTAATTTGAAGGTGTTTCCACATTTTTTCCCCTTTTTCTTTGTGATTTTCACTTTAAAAGAAGGAGCTAATTGGAGTCTTCCTTGTAAGTTTACGTTCTCGTTAATGTTTTGTATTTCTCCATTGATATACTTCTTTGGTTTTCAATTTGATTACTTTATTTTTTTATAACCATGGGTGTTGGGGTTAGCTTATACATGGAGCTGATTAACATGCATGTGGAACATAAATACAATAAAATTAATAAGAAGAGATGCAGATTATAAAAGTATAAACTCAGAATAAAAACATGGCCAGTTCATTTTATTTAACTCGTGCGTTCTAACCTGACTAGCAGATCTTCATCATTTTCTTATCCATTTTTTAGAAGAATTACTTCAAGATGTGTGTTAAAAGGGAGCCATGTCGCAGCTAGCATCCCCTAAATCTTCAGGTCAACTTTCAGCTCTTCAATGTCCTGCTGGTGGTTCACATATGATAGTCACGCATACGGAAATGAAATTCTTCACTAGCCACTTGTTGGTACAGAAAGGATACCTGCATACGACACCGAGGCTTGTAGCCCTGCGGTGGCAAGGTTTCCCTGCCTCTGTATTCTAGGTTCAAGTTTCAGCATGTACGCCTATCATCCCCGCGGTGCTTTACCTATCTATTGAGCTTGCAGAGTGTTCAGTAGGTCCGGGGATTAGTCGTGGTGCGTGTAAGCTGACCCGGACACCCTAGATTACCAAAAAAAAAAAAAAGGATACCTGCATAGGACAAATATTTATGTAAAAGTTATGATGTTAGTCCATAGGAGCTGAAAAAATACATTGAAAAACATGTCTATTAAGGTTTTGGGTGAAATTTTCGCTGCAAGTTCTCACTGTTTAGGCCTAGTCCAAATAACAGTGGCCTAGTCCAAATAGTTGGAGAATCATTTTTTTGGTGGAGAGTTGTTGGAGACTTGGAGAAACTGAAACCCATATGGTAGAGAGATCAGTTGTTGAACATTAAACATTGTTATTTAGGTACACATAGCACTGAGTTGAACAATTAGTCTATTGAGAGCATCAACCACTTTATTTAAGTTGATTGATTTGTGCCTTAGCCAAAAAAAAGTGATTTCTTATAGAAACAACATCCACTTTTCATGTCAATGACTTAATTTATGTTGTTTGTTTATATATTTTCAGAGCTTCTTGATTTAAGATTAGAAACAAATCCTTTATAAGTTCAAATAATGTCGTCAATACTTGAGATTTTAAACAATAACATAACACTTCATATCATAAATGAAGTAGTTCCTCTTTGATATAGAAAACTTCTCATTAAAAAATTAATTGGATGCTCATCTTAGCTAAGAACTCTCTCAATACCTACCCAAGATGTACTATAATTTACCTTAAATGATTTCTTAAAATGTAGAAGTGCCAACACAAGACCTTCAATCATGTTTTGTTTCATTAATTAAAGTGAATTCAACCTCATTTTTTCACTAAACGGTGCTCCATTTAAACACCTCATAATAGATTCAATAAGATAACTAAAGTTTCTGATGAATCGCTTTTAAAAAAATACAAAGTTCATGAAAACTTTAAACATCATGAACACTTTTTGGGGTTGGCCACTCCACAATTGAATATACATTGGATTGAACATGAAGACCATCAATAGACATGATAAAGATCAGAAAACAATATAAAAATATATAATTTTAAATAAAATAAAAATAATTTATTATAAATGCTTAGAAATATATTAAAATAATATTTTTTAATAAAAAAATTATTTTTAATAGTAGCACATCAAAAACAATCTAAAAATATAAAAAAATAATTTAAATATAAATAAAAAATACAGTTGAATTGTTTTTCAAAACACTACCTACAGAAACGACCTAAGTTTAGCTAAGAAACCAATGGATGTGGAAAGTTCTACTCTTTTAATTGTCTTAAAAAAGAAAATAAAATGAGTAAACAGAATCATAGTTTAGTCCTTCTTCTTTAATTAATTTGGTCATTAATTTTTGTAATTTATTTTTTAGTGCCGTGCGAGAAATGCTACCATTCTACAATGACAGTATCTCAACGCCAGAGATTAATCATTAGTAATTTTGTTTATTGGATGACTTATTCGTCAATTTTAAGATGTATAATAGAAAGGTAATGATTTTTCGGTCCTTTAGCTTTCCATGACAAGAAAGGTTTTTTACAGCATGTTTATTACTGCAGTAATAATTATTTTTTAAAATATTTTTTATTTAAAATATATTTAAATAATATATATTTTAAAAAACTTTAATTTTTATATCAATACGTTAAATTAATACAAAATTATTAAAAAAGTAATTTAAAATAAAAAAATTAATTTTTTACCAAAAAAAAAAAAGGCTCAACCACGTAGCCAAGCAGCGTCTACATCTATTACAAAATTGCCAAGCTATGCAATAAGAAGATTGAGAGTTCCATCTCCTGATTTCATTGCGCCCGACACCGACACTCCACCCACCCTTTTCTCCTTTCCCCTTTCCTGGTTTCCCCAAATCTCAAATTCTCAAAATCTCAAGTCTCAGCCCTAACAAATTAATATCAGCATTCAGCACATTAAGGCGCGTAGAATCTCAAGTCTCGACTCTCCACTCACCAGCAGCGCAAATATATAACCAGGTTTGCTTGTTGGATTCTCATCTTTTCTGTCATGTTTTATTATGCACAAGAGGGCATGTCTTTTTTTCTGGCTGTATACAGTGTTTTTTTTGTTGTTAATGGTCATATGACTCCTATCATTTGTAAAACATCACGCCAGCATCTCTGGCAAATACAGTGCTGTTGTTAATCGTCTCTATCTGTTGTTTTATATGACAAATAATCCTTAAAAAATCCCATAAGTAACTTGCGTTCTGCTATATTACATTATCCCTTTCCATTGAATTATCTGTTTGGCACAAAGTTTGTACAAAGGAGGAAAATTAGGAATATGAAAAAGTTATGTAATTTAGCAGTGGTACTGCAGTGCTCATAAGATTTTAATCTTTCATTGCTAGACGCTTTAAGTTCTCTCAGTTCATCCAAAACCATCTGCCTATTTCTGCACTCTATGCTACAAAAGCCTTGATCATCCCTGCAATCACATATATTCAACAACAGTTTTTAGAAATCTTGCATGAAAGATTTAATTACAAAATACAACCTCATATGAAACTAGTCCAGCTGACATGGCTATCTAATTAATTAGTATATACCTTCTTAATCAGGGCTATGTAATTTAGCAGAAAGGTAGAAAGATTCCAAAATAAGCTTTTAGCAGCTGGATGCATTGATCCCTTTTTATAGCAGACACTGATAAGATGATCACTAGGATAACTGGATAACATAGCATAGCATAGCAAAAGCAATAGCTTTTAGTTTGCGTGTTCATGTTAAGCTCCTGCTGTTGCTGACCTAGAATGAAACCAGTGTGTGTGTGTGTTTTGACTAGCTAGGGTTGTCTTCTCTATAAGCATACCCCCCCCCCCCCCCCAGAACACCCTTCCATCTTAAGGCTTCTTATGCAATGTTTACTAGCAACAAAACGACCCAGTTCATCACTGCATAGAAAAATCAGAAATTTGATCCAATTAGCACTCATTTCTCTAGAGTCTTTCATCACATAAAATTTAATTGGGCGAGGTGAGGAACAAGAAATTATATGATGCAGACCCTAGCCAGCAAATATGCTATTTGAAAAACTGGGAAACAGAACAAAGATACTGATTATATTCCTAAACAATCAGAGGGTCCCATTTTATCAGTTGTTTCATGCTTATATTTCTTTGTTGTTTAGCTATGTGTTTCATGCAAAACCTAGTGTCATCAATTTATGGTACACACTTTCAGGACTAAACTTCTATTGAAAATTACTGAACAATTAGAACGGTGATGTTAGGCAGTTTGTGATGTGCGGCTTTACATAATTATATCAACAGGTAAAACAAAATGTTATTAATTAAGAGCATCTTTCTATCCAATCCACTTGGACTTGTTCATCTTTAGAATCTGAATAAAGACCGGTGACCTGGAAAGAAACGAAAACAATTTTAACCCACATGACTGGATCTTGCAATTTAGTTAAATTTCACTTTTATTTTAATTGTATTATATTATTATATACTACTTGACTGGATCTTGCAAATTAGTTAAAATATTTTACTTGTGATTTTATGATTTTGGTGAAAATATTTTATTTGTGATTTTACAATTCGAGTTTACGATCCCAGTTTATATTGCATGTTTTGTGTCGTGTTAAAAAAGTGTTTTTGACAACCTTGATTGAGATTCTTATGATTTCTTTATTTAAATTGAATAAAAAGTTAATGATTAAATTTCAAACATAACCAGTCATGTTTTTAAAGGAACATGAGAAAATTCAAATTCATCATAAAACGTGAAAATTGATTATTAATTATTTCTTTCATTTACCAGTTAAACTAATTTGGGAAAAACCCTCTAATTGCATCCCATGTTCTCATAAATTCATCAAATATGCCTTGTGTTTTTAATTAGATCAATTCAACAAGTGTGATAAAATCAATGATTTTTATATACAATTCAAATAAAAGAAATAATATTTTCATAAATTATAGGACATATGTGAAGTATCAATATTTGCAAAATATTTAAAAACAAACAAATGAAAATAAAAATCAATATCAATGCTATATGTGGATCAATTAAAAATTGAGTTTATTACTGGATACCAAGGAGGAGAAAATTATGATGGTGGTCAAGCTTAGTTGATGATGGCTATGGTAGTGTTTTTAAATTATGATAATTATTGTTTTTCAATTTTTTTTTATTTTTAATATACTATTCAAAATATAAAAAAATTAATTTAAAGAAAAAAATTAAAAATAAACATACTCTAATATGACAGTATGATAAGTCACTATTGTTGATTTATTATTTTTTTTCTTATATTAATTCTACATTTAAGAAAATATTATTTTTTATTCGAGTATTTTAAAAAATCTTTGATTTTGAGAAATTGTGATCGAACTGTAATCGAAAACATAGGCGTTGAATTCATAGTTATTAAACCTAGACCGACTTGGCAGATTGACCCGGGACCTGGTTAGTTCGGCAGGTCAACCTGGTGGCTGGACCGGTCCGGGTCCGGGTAAGGTTAAAATTTGGCTAGCATAAAAAAGTAATTAAATTTAATTAACCTGATGGGTCCACTCGTGACTCAGATGACCTAAGCAATACCCTTTCGTTTGAGACGCTGGCAGCAAAATGAAAGTTGAAGAACTAATTAATTATTCCCTGCTCTAATTTCCTAAGAAGAGCAGCCCGCCCCTCATTTCCTTCTCTGTTATCTTTTGCAGAACAATAACAACCAACAGAGAGTTATAATTACATGTGCTCTATCTTTTTCACGACTTACTTTTTTATGTTTTTTCCTTTGTTGAGCTTAATTAATAATTTATATCAAATAAAAAAATAGAAATAAAAACAAAGACTTCTAGTGACCATGGGTCTTTAGCCAGTATTGAAATCCAAACACTTGATCAGGAAGAGAAGTCTTTGAGAATTGGTGGTATTGGCTCGGCTGGGTTGGCGTGGATTGATAGCCACGGCGTGGTGGTTTAGAGCGGGTTCTTGCTAATAATTATCTGACTGGCTTGGCCAATTATTTGATAATATCGTTTCTGATTTTAATTCTTTCATCTCAATGCTTTTTGTTAAAAAATAAAAATAAAAAATTTAGTCATAGGCATATTGCAAATTAAAAGTTTCTTGAAAATGGTTACAAAAAGCAAACAAATAATATGGGCTCGATCCATATTGGGCCCAATTTCAAATAGAACATGGGCCCAGCCCGATTGTTTCTCTTGCACTTCTTCAGTTCCCTTCCGTTTTATATTCCCTCGTCTTTAATCTCTCAGAGTTTGCTGCTGTTGTCTCACTCGAAAAACTTCCAAGCTCTCTAACAATTGTAAGAAACCCTCTCCCTCCCTTTCTTTCTCCTATTCGATGTGCTCGAGTTTATGTCAGAACAGGAAATCTTTCCTGGGTTTCTGATTTTATGATCTGGGCTCTGTTTATTTTCTTGATTTTCTTTTTAAGCAATTTAAAATATTTAACCTTTTGTTTCTAATATGCTGCTGCTATGTATGTGGTTTTTGCAGGAAGGATGTCAAGCTCAAACATCATCATGTTTGAAGATATTTTTGTTGTTGACAAACTAGATCCTGACGGCAAAAAATTTGACAAAGGTATCTATGATTTTAATTCTCCTTAATTCTCTTTCTATAGCTTCTTTTTCAGTGCTTATGTATTAGCTAGAAGAATCAACCAAGGCTAAAAATTTTCAACTTGAGTTCATTTCCCTTTTCGATTTCTGAAAAATCTTCACCTTGCCCCAAAATTGTGATTTTTCTTGTACTGGATTGCATATTTACTTTATTATATCCATGCTCTTGTCAAGTGTGGTGTGAAACACTTTGTTTGAATGATTCTGATGAATGATCCTATTATTGTAATAGATCCATTGTCCTTAAGTTCTTCAAGACGAATGTTCCAACTTCTGTATTTATTTTTATGCTTTCCTCGTCAAAACCAAAGAATTCAAGTGGAGATATCATGTCTGTTTTATGTGGTAATCCCCAATTATGAGATAATCATAACTATGCTTCATCCAGTTCCCGTGTTAGAAAGACTTTTTTGTGACAACAGTATGCTTTTGCTTAGAAAATTCTGTGCTGTATTGTGTGTAATTATTTGGTTGGGAACTTGATGTGGTTGATCTGAGTTTATTACAAAATACTGCCTGGTAGTGTGGTCTGTTGTTCTGGGACGTTGGAACGTTTTCTCTTAACTTTTATCATGCAATGAATTATGTTTTGAGTGACGTGCTTTCAGTTTAAGGAGATACTCCTACACACTGCAATCTTCTTATCGAACTGATAAAAATTTGGCCACGATCTAGCTACTCTTCCATCTTTGACTCTTCTGAATGATTCTTGTTGATAGCATGTTTGGAAAATATGTTTTGACATCTTTTGAGTTAACCAGAGGCGCAGATTTGTAACTTCTTTTATTTGGATGCAGTGACCCGCATTGAAGCACATAGTCAGAACTGTGATATGTTCATGCACCTTGATGTGAACACTGATGTATACCCCATGTTCGTGAATGACAAATTCACAATGGCTTTGGCCCATACGCTGAATCTGGATGGGACACCTGACACGGGCTATTATACTCAGGTAATCTTGTTTTGTCATTAAATTTTTCCGTTGTCTTATTTTATTGTATTACTCATTTCCTAGTTAATGAATTCATAAATGTCTTGTGTCAGGGAGGGAGAAAAACACTTGCTGACAAATATGAATATGTCATGCATGGGAAGCTATATCAGATTCAAGAGGAAGGATCAAGGAGGGCAACTCGAACGTATGTATCCATGTTTAGAATTTGCATTTCTGCAAATATGTTCATTATATTATGTTTATATAATGGCAATCTTTATTCATTTACTTGTTTATTACGGCCAACTGACATTAATTACCTTGTGATATTTTTTTGGCCTCAGGGAGATGGTTATTACATTTGGTGGGCTTCTGATGTTGTTGAAGGGAGATCCTTCATATGTCTCTCAATTCGAGCTTGATCAGAGGCTATTTTGTTTGATCAGGAAGCTGTGAAACTCAGTAATATGTCCCTATGTTTTCTGAACATCACAATCCAATGTTCCTCAAAATGTTGGTGATTTAGTTTTCTTGTACCATACTTATTCTAACATATCTATGTAGGGTTGTCCACTAAAACTGGGGTATATTCCCTAGATTGGATCGTACTATCTGTGCTGCATGATCTCTCGAAAACCTGTGTCTATTTGGTAATTGTGCTTGTGCCTCCTTGCTGGTGCTCTTGTGGATATATAAATGTGCAAACACTCCCATGATAAGTGAAGGAAGATAAGTGTTTAATCCCAAGCCCACAGTTTTATTAGATGGTGTGGTTTGTCTACATGCTTTGCAGACAAAAGTAGAGGCATCCGAGCTGATGCATTCCCTGTGTACTATTAGAAGAGAACCGAGAATGTTTTATTGACTTGCTCATCTCCTTCACTTGGATAATTTCATGGAAATAAACCGAAATGAATGATAAAACTTAATTTATAATTAATTAAATGTTAAAGATGTTGAATAATGAAATTAAAAGAAAAATATGAATTAAAAAATAAGCAAAACAATAGAGTCAAATGAGTTAATCTGTTGAACCTATAATACTATGACAATCATAGAAAAAAGAAGTTTAATTTTAATAAATTAATTATTGAAGAATAAGATTAGAATATATATATATATATATATATATATATATATATATATATATATATATATATATATATATATATATAAACAAACATAATTGCATCTCGGCTGGAATTTGGCTGAGATATCTGGAATGGATCAAGATAGATGAGATTTGTTTGGGTTTGTTTTTTTTTTTTAAAATAATACGATAGAGTCAGAGGACTCGTCTTCTGCCTGGAAATTATGGGCAATGGCATTGCAACTTTATGCCTTGCTATCTACAACTTTTGACGACCATCGTCACCAGAAAAAAAAATGATGTGCACTATTTTTAGAATTCAGCCCCAATTTATACCATTTTTCATCTAAAAATAATTTAAAATCATCTTAAAGATATGTAAAAACTCATTTTCAATCGGAAAACAAGTTTTAATCTATCCTAGATACTGAAAAAACCAAAACCTCTTATCTCTCATGCCTTCTTTCTCTTACTTAATACAAATATACAGCTTTTAAGGATTGAAGTGAAAAAATTCAGAATTTACAATAAAATAACTTAAAATTATATTCTACTTTAAAAGGTACGAGAAAAACACTATGCATGTATTGTGGACATAGACTCATTGTACTATAGACTACACTATAAACAGTTTGTACTATGGATGACACTGTAGCGCCTGAAGAGCGTTGTCTTTGCTGTTTTTTAGTTAAAAAGTGTTGTTAAGAGGCATTGTCTTTTCTGTTTTCTATGCAAAAAATTATTGAGTCGGGCTTGATAGATAGACCCAATGCTCTTGAGTCCGACTCGCAACCAGACCCAAGGTTACTGGATCTATCTTTCAGCCAAACCTAGATATTTCTAATTTTATTTTTTTGTCTCTCTATATTTTTTTTTCTTTTATTTATTTATTTTTCATACAATAAAAAGAAATAAATTGATGAGACTTTTTATATTGTACAAAAGTTGAGTGATGATAATTTTTTTTCATTTGAGATTGAGTTGGATTAATTTCTTTTCTCTTAGTATTGGATCTTGCTGGCTTTTCTCTTATTTAATTTTTTTTTTCAATTTTATTTTTTTACCTCTGTAGATTTGTTTTTCTTTTCTCTCATTTAATTTTTTTTCATATGGTAAAGAGGAAATAAATTGATGACGAGACTTTTTTTATATTGTATAAAAGTTGGGTGATAATAATTTCTTTTTATTTGAGGTTGGATTTGGTTGAATTTCTTTTCTCCTAGCATTGGGTTTTGCTACCACCAGAACCCGATAGCGTTGGGTCCTGCTGACTTTTCTTTTATTTAATTTTTTTTTCATACGATAAAGAGAAAATAAATTGATGAGACTCTTTTTATATTGTATAAAAGTTAGGTGATGATTTTTTTTTTTCATTTGAGATTGGGTTGGGTTGGGTTGAATTTCTTTTCTCTTAGCGTCGGGTCCTGCTACCCAACAGGACCCAATAGCATTGGGTCCGAGCCAGACCTAAATATTTCTAATTTTTTTTTTGCCTTTGTAGATTTTTTTCTTTTATTTTTTTTTTTTCATACAGTAAAGAGAAAATAAATTGATAAGATTTTTTTTTTATATATTATACAAAAATTGGGTGATAATAATTTTTTTCATTTGAGGTTGGGTTGAATTTCTTTTCTCTTAGCATTGGGTCCGACTGCTCAACCAGACTTGGTGACTTTTGCACTTCTTGGCCACAGCTATTGGGTTTAGCTTTTCCGCTAGACCCAAGGCTCTTGGGTTTGGTTTTATTGTCAAACCCAATGTTATTGGGTCCGTCTTTACAACTAGATTCAAGGTTATTTTGGGTCTGACTTGACCACCAAGCTCTAAATATTTAATATATTCTTTATATTGTTTTTATATTAAAAAAATAGTTATTATTGATTCGCTGCAAAGATGGTTTTTTCATTTCTAAAAAATAGTCATGCTTCACTGTTCATTCATTTTCCCATTACAAGAAGCAGTTGAGAGTTGCTTTTTATAACTTGTGGTTGCACCACAGTTAATGGTGGGACCAACCATTAAAAAATTGTGATGGGAACGTTACAAAACGGTAAATATTGTGGCCACAATACCAAACAACCACTTAGAAAGCGTTTGGGAACGCGGTTTCAACCGCGTTCCCACAAAAATTTTTTTAAAAATATTTTTGTTAAAATTTAATACGGTTTGTATGTTTTGGATCATTTTGATATATTAATATCAAAAATGATTTTTAAAAAATAAAAAAATCATTAATATATATTTTGATATAAATAATTATTTGAAAAACAAACACTACTATATTGCCAAATATACTCTTAATATGCTAGTGTTTATGGAAACTGCGTTTTCACGCCAAAAAACGCCGTTTAAGCAGACCATGAGAATCTAATATTAAATTCAACTATATATCTCGTTAGAGGCTATTAAATCCTAAACGACAAGTCAGGCAATCATCTCGTAAAGAGGTTTTTGTTTCCCATACACACAACGTTCTGTTAGGATTCTACGCAGAAAGTTTCTCTTTGGAACTGAACTTTGTGAGTTCCTTCTTCTCTTCCATCTCCTTTTCTCTTTCCGAATGTTTCTTGTTTGGTCTCTGACAAAAAACCAAAGTAAAAAAAAAAAAAAGAAAAAAGAAAAGAAAAGAAGAGAAAACACATATCTCTCACGCATCAGAGCCTTCCATTGAGAAACCAACCCATGATTTAATTTGTTATAGAAACACATAAATAATGTTTACATATTGATGCAACTTATTACTGAGAACATAAAAGGGTTACGTAAACTTTGTTTGGTTGACGAGAAAAGAAAAGAAAAGGAAGGAAAATAGTTTCGAGTCATTTTTTCTTTGTTACAAGTACCTGCACTGTGCCGCTAACACAGCTTGATTCACATGATTTATCTTTCCACCCTTGTGATCGTGCATATTATGTTGAAAGGTTGTGTGGTGCTGTTGATGGATATATTGCATAAGAGTACCATGTTCTTATTTTCTTTAGTTCTTCTTTTGCCTCAGGGGTTGTGTTTCTGTGAAGATAGAATCTTACTAGAAGGATGGAGGATATCTTTTTTTTTTTTTTTTAGTTTAACGTGGGTGTCCGGGCCAGCTTACGCGCACCTCGACTAATCCCACGGGCCCTGAAGTTAACGACCATGTAAGTTTCCAGTGGCCATCATATGAGCAACCTAGGGCTCAAACCTGAGACCACAGAGGGTGCAAACCTCTTGGTCCCAAGCTCTTACCACTTGGCCACCACCTAGATGGTTAAGATGGAGGATATCTTTATTGTTGGTTCAGTTGGTAAGAACTTTGACAAAGGTATGTTCTGAATTCTCAGTATCTTTCACCACATTGTTAAATTCATACTATTTGTTAGTTTTTCTTGGTGCTTGGTTATATATGTTTCTAGTAATTATCCCATATCAAGTCCTTAATTTCAGCTTTAATTAAAAGCACTATATTCCTCTCTAGATCATTCATTCTGCTGCTAGTAGTTTTTGCATAATGTTTTTATTGAACCTAGCTAGACACAGTGCTGGAAATTTCTAAACTGAGAAGCATACAGTAGGTTGTCTTTTTATGAGCTCTTGTTGGAGTGCTTAATCCTTATTCGAAATCGAGAAAGAAGTTCCGGGGGATGGATAGGAGAAGCTCAGTCATGATTCAGACCATTACTTTATTGTTTCCTCAAATTTAATGACTGGCTTTAGAGAGGTTACAGTTGATCTCAGCTTGGGGTGTAGCTTCTTGCTAATAGGGTAATCTCATAGGTGTTACTGCTGCGGTTTCTGCTACTGCTGTGTGATTTTATAGTTGATACTATTTCCGTTTTCTAGTTTGGATTGTAGCTTCTTGCTAGTAGGCCTGATACTTTATGTGCACTGATTCAAAAAAGATCTCAAATGTAGTTTTAATCAAACAGGGATGGACTCTTTTCTGCATGTCACCCTAGAATTTTTTTCATAATCCATTCTGAAAATAATAAATAAATCCAATTTTCTTATAAAATATGTTTCTGCAGTCACACGTATAGAAGCGTGGAGCGAGAGGCTTGAGTTGTTCATGCAGCTTGATGTGAATACTGAGGTTTATCCTATTAAACAAGAAGAAAGATATGCGGTGAAATTAACTACCACACTAGATCTTGATGGAACTCCTGATACTGCTTATTATACTCCAGTAAATTTACTCTTCTTCTTCTTCTTCTTCTTTTTTATGATTAGAGTATATTAATTCACTTAATATTGTTGTATCTTTTCCTTTTGCATGTTTCTATTCTGCATCAGTTCTAGTAATTTGCTATATCATCTTAGTGTGAGACCTACTGATTTTCAAAGTGGTCTTAATAGTTTAGAAATTACTGCAATTAGTTTTTGGTAAACAATGCAAAAACTAGTGAATACGCTTGGATATCGATTTTGAGTTTGTTTTAGCTTTTAGGACACAAATTACAGGGGAGTTCTGGCTATTGTTCCTTACTGTCTTCTTAGTGCATTAGAGTTCTTACCTCTGCTAAAAGGCATTTCGGGCATCCTTTCTTATTTCTTATGAACGTAGAACAAACTCGTTTGGAGTCCTCCATATCAAGATTCTTTCCAAAAGTGACTTGAGTTATGTCGCTGAAATCAGGATGTTAATTTGAGTGATTAGTTGGTAGGATTAGGAGATTGATAAATTGGAGGGAAATTCTCAATCTGGCAATAATTTTGGACAAGAGAACATGTTGGTATCCCAATATAGAATGATCTACCACAAGCATCAGACCATGGAAAACAGATCAAGTTGTGTTGAAGCAACATAAAAATTTAGTTTGAATTAGAGGGCAAATGCGGTTGAAACAGTGACAATTTGAACACTTCTTGTTTTTTTACTGAAAAGCTTGCAAATAATATATGATTCGGAGATTTTCCTTGAGTTTTGATGAGTTTCGAGAGAGAAAAATTGCCATTTCTTTCTATGATCTGTGGTCAAGTTGAAATGTCTTTTGAAGAAGAGTTCAGCATATGCACTCATAGTTTCCTGAAATTTTCTTAAATATCTGAAGTGAGATTGGCGACTAGTCATAATTTACTCAGAAGATTTGATGTCCCTCTAGCTATATTGCCCTCTAGAATTTATTAAAAAGCTCACATATTTTCTGGTTAAAGAAAATATGCTTTGTTCATAAGGATAAATCTTCTACTGGGAACTAATCTTTCATTTTAATCTATTATACATGATGTAAGCCTTTGTTCTGTGATATATTTGAGCTGTGTCCTCAATCACCAAATCTTGATGTGTATAACACCCAATTCAGATTAAGCCAGGGTCAATTGCTGACAACTTTGACTACATCATGCACGGCAAGTTGTACAAGATCCTAGATGAAGGTTCAGGAGCGAATCATAAAGTGTATGTACCATGTTCTTACCCCTTTCTCATACTCCATAATTTTGATGCATAAAGCAAGGCAAACTTGATGCCACTGGCAAGCCAAAGTTCCATCCAGTTCCTGTCTATTAATTTATGCAGTTCGTTTTAGAGCACAATTTATTCCACTAAATAATTTTTTGCTTACAAGAAAGTTGATTTCTCATTGTTTATTTCGTTCTTGAACTTAGGGAGATGCTCATTTCTTTCGGCGGTCTTCTGATGTCATTGAAGGGAAATCCTGACTGTATTACTGACTTTCACCTTGATCAGAAATACTTCCTTTGTATGAGAAAGTTGATTTAATGTTCTATTATCCAACAGGAAGTGTCTTTCAACCTTCTAAGCAATCTTTATAATTCTTCTTTCCACTTCTAGTTTGGCATGTTCTTAGGCTGATTCTTCTCCATATGTAGGAATCTGAAACTTCTGTTTTTGATGAATTCGTGAAGCAATTGCTTATTATTTCACTTTGTTTGAAGAAAAACATTTCTGCTGTATCTATCTCTGCTATGTTTGGACAGGCCGTATTGTAAAAAAGGTATACCAGATTTCTTAAGAATGTTCACACCATATTTCTTAGCTAAAGGTCCACGATGATGCCAATAGTAAGATCGAATGGAAACTCCATTGCCAATATCATGTTCAATTTCCAGCTCCAAGTACAATCAGTAGGCTTCTTGAGACTCCAGAAGCTTTTACCTCTCAGCTTGCAGGCCATAATCCAAGCTACCCACAAGGACTTTCCTCCAGCTCCAAGAAGAATCAGCAGGTTTCTTGGTAGCTTTCATAACTTTAGCTGGAAGCACGAAAACATCGTATAAGTAAATTTGAATATTAAAAATTACTGACGAGACTAGTTGAAGGCATCCAGAAAAAGAAAGCATTTTGGATGCACAATGCTGCCATTTTATCTTTGTTTTTTTTTTTTTTTTTGATAAAACAGCAGATAGGGAACTTGTTTTGCAGGAGAACATATACTACCAGCTCGAACCTATCTTGAAAAAAAGCTAATTAAACAGCCGTTGAAAGGCTCATATTCATTTTGAATTTTTTCTAACTTGGTACATTTTACAAACAAACTTGGAGAGATGATAGTCTTGCACACGACAGGGCTCAAAAGGTGTTGACAATTTAATCGGAATTTGATATTTTCTGTGTTGTCTAGGACCTTGATTTCTATGTACTTAGCTATGCATTTTTGGCAAAAAGGGTGTGTAGAATAATTTGTTTTTCGAAATTAAGGGTGTAAAATGTGTACAATAATTTGTGTTTCGAAATTATTTGAAAATAAAACATGTTTATTTAATAAACATTCAAAACTATTTATCTATAAATAATTCTAAATAATATATTAGAAATTAAAAAAAAAAAACCCTGCAAAGCACTTGTCAAAACACTAGCTACCCATTCAACTCAACTCATTATTGCACTTATTGATTGATTCAGGGACTGTTTCTATGCTCACCAGGCCACTCTCCCAGGCAGGCTTGCATCGTTACAGTCATCTCCTACGAAAAACTCTAGCGGCTCCGATAACACTTTTAAAGATCAAGATCAAGTTGATGTCTTTCTAATAATCCTAGTAAAGTCTGAAAAACATCAACAAGAATGTCATTACTATCTCTTAGATGCTTGTTCTCATGCCATGGAGTTTTGCATAGGAAACAGAAGTTTTTCTTGCAGTTAGGGCATTTAATTTTCTTCAGCTTATCCCTACACTCGTTCAAAACCAACTCGGAGCAATCTCGGTATGGGCAGTAGCAACTGTCAGACCCTAAAGCCGTGGGAATGACATAGACGATCGCACCATTTCTCAAATAATGGTTTCGAGATGATAAGCCTCCATGAGAGAGGGTCCAAAGGTTGCTTGCAGCTCAGTCCAGGGCATTGGATGCTGCCGGTGGTTTCCTGGACTGTTACTTCAATATATTTGGCGATGCAGTCTCCAGGCAGAAAGGATGTTTACACAAACTGCCATTCTTCAAATTCCTGATCGATGAAAATTTCACAAGTAAAGTTTGAATCTTCTTCTTTTAGCAGCGGTTCTACTTCTTCTACTTGGGATTTTAATTTGCGGAGTGTTTCCCATTATATTTTCTGCCTTTTGCTTCAGAAATTCCCACCTGGGCAATACAAAACTCTTTCAGCTTCTATGATGATATGAAGATTCAAGACACTTGAGACTAATTAATCAAATAACAAGTTTACTTCAACCAAAAAACAAACAAAAGAAAACAAATCAACTATGCTCTTTGTTTTATTCCATGATTATCAAGGCAGTTGAAGTGGCATAACGGCAACGCCTTGTCAAGTAGCAGTAATGGAAAAAAGATCATCTTTACCCTAAAAAGAATGTAGCAAATTTACTAGTAAACTCAGTAAAAATTAAATGATATTTTATTAAAAAACATCATAAGAGTTTGTTTAATTAATTTACTTCAAATCATCTCAATTAAAATCAAATAAGTCATATATCCTAACCATAGTTTTAAGACCAGGCCCGGTTTAAGACCCGGGTTCCGGGTTTTGACTGGGTCACTAAGTTGGCTGGGTCAATTTTTTTAAAATAAAAATCAAAACAACGTTGTTTTAGTAAAATAAAAAATAAAATAACTTTAGTCCTCTTTTATTAAAAAAAATTTCCTTGACAATTTTTTAGAAATTGATCACTAATTTGTTCATAGACGGTAGAAATTTTATGGTACTCAAAATAATTAGTAGCATCATATTAGTTACTCTCTATATTCATAAAAAATAAAAACAAGTAATAGAGAGAAATTCAAAGTTGAGATAATTTTATCACTTTTGATGGGCACATGAGTTTTATTTTTTCTATCTTTATTGTGTATGTCTTTTTTTTTTTAAGGTGAACATATGAAATAACTAATAAAATATCACTAGTTACTCTCTTAGTATCATAAATTTTTTCTATTAAATGCTGCAATAAAAAAAAAATTGAGGAAGAAAATTTAAAAAAAATTATGATACTCTAGATTACTTGAGTGATTTACTTATCTCTTTTAGTATATTTTATAATATAATTATAACTGCAATATATTTTAATTTTAGTCCATTATAAGTTACTCTACAAAAAATTGAAATATGAATTTAATTTTAGTCAATGATAAGTTAATTTAAAAATATCATATGTTAATTAAAAAAAACTTTAATATTTCAAGTGATCAAGTGACCAAATAATTTGGCTTGAAATTCCAACTTAAGAAAACAAATTCCCGACTACTATACCACACCAATGACATGATGAATGGATTGCATATAAGCAATATACAATTCACAAAGTTAACTTCATTTAACAATTTAGGCTCGTATGTGAACGTGATTTAAATCATATTCTATTAAAATTTAAAATTATTTTATTTTATATTTTTAGATTATTTTAATATGCTGATTTAAAAGTAATTTTATTTTAAAAAATATTTTTTATATATTTCTAAACAAAAAATATTTTGAATCGAAACCACTACCACATTTCTAAAAACAATCTTACTCTATATATTTTTTTTTTCCAAGGGTCAAGAACATTGTCAACATCATATTATCTTGTACGAGAATTAAAATTAATTATTTTTTAATAATTTTAAATACACCTTCATATTTATCTGATGTATTTAAAAGATAATTCCTTTAAAAAATAAAAAGAAAGAACAAATTTTATCAACCACGAGTTCTATTTATTAAAATTATATATTAGCTAGGATTCATAATTTAGACAACGGCGAGAATTCAATGTCACTATCATATTTACATCTTAAACTTATTCTTAATTTAATTCAAATAACAGTAATAGAAATAATTTATCTTCCCTGTACAAAGCTCTTATTCAAGTGAAGGAATGTCACTTGACTCTTGGTGGACACACAAAGTTATCTTATGATTTTCTGCGTCGCAAAAGGCTGACTTTTCTCTAGTAATTGTCAAATCTTGAAACAGTTCCTGACAATTCTGCTTCCATGCTCTATGATTTGATCAAGATGAAATATCTGATAGATATGAATAATTAGTTGTGAATCTTATTATATATCAGATTATGGAGAAAAGCTAGAGATTTATTTATGAACTAGTGGCAAAAGGTTTATTTGCGCTAAACAATTAGTGAAAAAATAAAAGCTTATAATTTTCTATCCAAGATTCTAGAAGTTCCACGTCTTTAGAAAGACTAGCTTGTTTTATGTGAAGGTTTAGAAAACGATGTTTGAGCTAATTTTATCGTTTTATATTTTTATTGTTGAAAAACTCATACATGACTCATCAAATGAGTCAGTAACTTGATCGATCCGAGTTCATTTCCCTCGAAATTGAGATCGGTGATGAAAGCAATTTCTGCTAAAAAATGCTTTCTGGGTCTAGTTACCGACTCCATGGATAGCTTTCTCTGGCCTTTCTGCTGTATTTAGGCTACGGCCCTTCTACTGCTGTACATTAGGCTATGCCTTCTCAAATAAGCAGAATTATATTGCTGTATGAACAATCAATCAGAATGATTTGACATTTTTACGAATCAGATCAACAAATCAGAACTTTCCCTGTAAAAATAACTGATGAACATGTCCAGAATTTCAAGGTTGTTCATCTCCCAAGTAGAAAAAGGTTCAAGGATAGAACAGAACTAACCCCTGTTAAGTTCTAACCTAACCATTGAACAAACTAGTATATTATTTTTGTGTACTAGAAGAACAACATTCACAAACTTTTTTAAACAAGTTACAACATATTTCTTAAGCATCACGCACGAAAATTTATCTTGACATGGCCAGTGCAACTGTGAGTCTACCCTTTTCTTGATGGGACTGAATGTACTTCAAAATATACGAAGTAGCAGAAAGCCAGTAACATCATAAAAATAAATATATTGCAAAGAACATTTCCACAGCACTTGTGCTTACAAGGACCGAAATGGAATGGTCCTCCACATTGATGGCAAAACTGAACCCCACATCTGCATTGATAATCAAAACAAATCAGAAATATACACCAATCACAAATTGAGTATATGTGATTTTTGCTGGTTTTAATTTATCATTTGTGAGATATTTCAGTTCCCTTAACCAGGTTAAACTACACTTTGAATAGTGGAAGATTTCAATTGCATACGCTGTATAGCTCCAAATCTTTAGAATCATTTTGAATGGAAGAAACCTTCTGGGAGCAAGGCTGGATAGAACTTTGACATTCAAGTATACAAGTTTTCAATTAAGCCAGCCAACGTACAGTATTAATCCAGTTTTACCGAATTAACAATCATTAGTTTTTTAAATTTTTGAAAACAATTAATTGTTTTCAGCGTTTTCAGCAATCATAACTACATCTTCTGATGAGCTTTAAATGATCATTGGATGTTCCTTCATATTATTTTCTCATGTATATGTTATGGGAAACGGTGTTGCATAATCCAAACAATAACAATCACATGCCACAGTATAATTTGTTAGTAAGAGAATTCAAACGCCCAAATCACAAACATTATGCAGATGGAGAGACAGATATACATAGAGAGGGGGAGGGGGAGAGAGAGAGAGAGAGAGAGCATACTTGCATTTTATATCCCTGCAACCACTAACTCGCTCAACCGAGTGACCACAATTGTAACATCTAGTCCACCTTTTCTCTTCAATCAGTTCACCAACCAGAATGTCATTCCTATCTCTTAGATGTCTGCTCTCATTGCACCGGTATCCTGCATGCCACGGAATCTTGCAAAGAAAACAGAAGTTTTTCTTGCAGTTAGGACATTTTATCTTCTTCAGGTTATCCATACACTCATTCAAAACCAACACGGAGCAATCTCGGTATGGGCAATAGCAACTTTCAGACCCTAAAACCGTAGAATCACATAGATGATCACACCATTTCTCAAATATTGGCTTCGAGATGATACGCCTGCATGAGAGAGGGTCCAAAGGTTGCTTGCAGTTCAGCCCAGGGCATTCAATGCAGCCAGTGGATTCCTCAACTGTTACTTCAATATATTTGGCTATGCAATCCAAACAGAAAGGATGTTTACACAAGCTACCATTCTTGAATTTCCTGATTGCTAGCATAGGTTCGGTGCAAATTTCACAAGTAAAGTTTGAATCTTCTTCTTGTCGCAGCAGTCCTGGTTCTTCTACTTTTGTTTCTTCGGATTTTTGCATTGTGTTTCCCATTATATTTCTGGCTTCTTGCTTTGCTTGTGAACCTTAGAGTAGCATCCTGGGTTTCAACACTTCGACTTCCAATCAGAAGTTCTACTCCAAGGCAATAAAAAACTCTCTCAGCTTCAATGCTGAGATGAAGATTCATAACACTTGAGACTAATCAAATAACAAGTTCACTTCAAGCAAAACAAAAAAGAAAACAAATCAACTATGCACTTTGTTTTGTTCCCTGATTATCATAAGGCAGTTGAAGTAGCATAAAGCAAAACAAAAAACAAAACAAATCAACTAAGCCATGTCAAGTACCACAAATGAAAAGACGATTGTCTTTACCCTGAAAAAAGTGTTGCAATTTGCTACTGACATAATTCAGTACTTCCAGCACAGTCAATGGGATAACATTATCAAAGAAAGCAAATCCAAGCATATGAAAAAATTAAATGAAAAAGGAACTATCTGTGACCACTGCTCACAAAATCAATTGCAAAAGTAGGCACAAAGTTGTCAAGATACTCAAGTGTAATACCTCAATATTTTAGTAAATCCAAAAGTCAGATTTTCTTGAAGTCCCAGTTAGTCTCCCGGTCCTTCATCTAACAATGGTTGGTAGTCCATGGAAGGAATTTCCCAATCGATATATTCTGTATGCTTACAAAAATGGGTTTTATTGTCTTCCAAATTTACAGTCTGTCTGCAGAACCTGTGCCAATAAGATTTGATTAAGCAAAGGTTTAAACCATGTAAAATATAATTTGATTGGACAGCAATTTGATTGCTAATTGAAAACAATAGTAAATGTGTGCCCTATCAAATGGTAATGGGATTCCGATGATGTTCAAGACACGCAAAATTCAAGTTTCTTTCACTTTGGAGCATTTTCTCAGCAATCAAGCAGAAAAACAAAACAAAAGGAGTTGAACTTACGGTATAATGAAATTCAAGCTATATCAACAGGCAGAAATTTTTTAGAAATTCAAGCAATTAAACAGAACAAACAAAGCCAAGGCAATCTTCTTCCACTTGTTAGCAATTATAAGCACTGCTTAAAATAGTAATTCTCTTTTCTAGGATTCCAACAAGCAATTCCTTTCACTTTCCAACTAGAAACAGAGCACGGAGTGAAACAAACCAAAGAGTTAAATTGAACAAAAGCTTTTAGTCTTTTAGACTCATAGGTCACTAAAATGTTTCATTTTCCAAGCAAACAAACAGAAAAGCAAAGAAACACTGAAAAGTTGAGATTTTTGTCTCAATTTGACAGAAAAAAAGTACCCAATTCAGCAAAAACAGAAGAAAATTACCATACTTGAAAAAGAAAAAAAAAAAGACCCAATTCAGAAAACATAATATTAACAAAAAATGCACAGTAAAAGACGTTGAAATTCACTTTCACTTACAGGGAAAAAAAAAACTGAAATTCTATAACAAAGCAAAAAACTAGCTAAGTATTAAAAACTTATATCGAAATTAAACTTATTTGGCTCTGCTTTCTCTTTAACCAACAAAATCCCAAGAAACATGGCTCTCTTTACATTTTAAAAAAGAAAAAGAACTGAACGTACAGAGAAACTTCTGTTCTTTTTCTTTCCCCGGTAACCACACAGACAAGACAATTACGTGGAAAGGATTTTTTTTTTTGTGGGGGGGGGGGGGGGGAGGAGCTACAGAAGGAAAAGGTTTGTGTGAGATGCTTGATATAATGATTAATGTTAACTACAAAAAATACCCTTCTTCTCTATGCTTGTTTACAATGTGATCCCTTAATAATTGATTGCATCAATTTTACCCTCAATATTAGATTGCAGTTTCTATTTCAGTGTATATTCCAGTACACACGTAATACATAAAAATAGAGAGATTATTAGGTAGTTTTAAGATCACTACTCCTTACCACACTTAAAAGTTTTCTTGAATATGTAATAATTCCTCCATTTTTTTCATTAAAAAACAAAATTAAGAGTAAAAATCACTCTAAGAAGAAATTAAAAAGAAAAGTACATAAAATAAATAGAAAAGAGAAATAAAACTTCAAGTCATTCATAATTTTTTTTTATAAGTTATTTATTAGTGAGAAGAAAAATTTTGTTTTCCTCCTCATGGCTTTAAAACTAAGCATTTTATTATTATTATTCGAAGACAAGGGTGTTATTGAACTAGATTGCGCATCATCGAAATTAATTTATTTTCAATAAATTTTAAGAGCATTAAGATTTAATAAAAAAAAATTCTGAGCCTATAAAATTAAAAAAGGTATAAATTTCTTAACCACTAAAAAAAATTCTTTGATGGTTCTTAGAGAATAAATAATGATATTAGTTATTATTGGAGTCCTTTAAAAAAAAAATACAAAATGGAGATAAAAAATAAAATCTATAACCCGCAAGCTACTAAAAATAATAAGAATATCATCATATAAGATTTTTTTCTAATTCTTATATGTGTTTATTTCTTTAAAATAAAATCTAATAATTATTATTCCATGAGCATCATAAGATTTTCTAGGTAGTAAAGCTCAATCAATACAATTATCCATAAATAAATAAAAATACATGTATAAAGTGGTTACAAAATTTTGTTAGTTCACCTTTTTTTAAAAAAAAAATTTGATATAATATATATATATATATATATATATATATATATATATATAGAAAAGTGTTTCTATGTTACCATGTAAATGGTAAATTATCCATCTCAATCACGTTGAATTAGCAAGCCAAGCTTAATGGGGAAAAATCTTAAAACTTTTAATAGAATGTATTAACCATTTTTACTGAAATGTGAATCGAAAATCAACAAGAAAATGTTGATTAGATAAGGTATATGAATAGGCAACATGGCTGGCCGTGTGTTTGTCAAAAACTTAATTTTATTTTGCTTAAAATTAATTTTTTTTATATGTTTTTAAATTGTTTTGATATGTTGATATCAAAAATAAATTTTAAAAATAAAAACAATATTATTTTAATATATTTTCAAACAAAAAATACTTTAAAAATCAACTGCTATCACAAAACCAAATAAGCTCTATACCACCTTACCAAAAGCTGCTTTTATTACCTTAACCAAACCCTCAAAGCTATCATGGTGGCAATAAGAAAAGAGCAATTTTAGAATGAATAAACTATTTTTTTAGTTTTATCATGACTTGTTGGTGTAGTTTGTAAATGAATAAAGAAAAAATATATATATCCCACATTAAAAAGAAACAATCCCTCTTAAGTGTTTATATGTGTGAGTTTCTATTGTGTAGTAAATTAAGTAAAAACCATGGCGAATGAGCTCTCCTAGCATGCTTTCTAATGTTATCATTTGGATATTTATAATATCAAAAGATGGTACTTGGAACTTGGAATTTATTAATTTGTTTTTGAATTAATTTCTTTAATTTTTGTAATTAATTTTAACATTTATGATTGTTGGGATAAAATTAAATAACAACTATTTAGTTTATTTAAAATATAATGGTTTCATTAACAGTTATAATATTAAACATAATATTTCATTATAATGTTTTCAAGTCTAATAAAACTTGTTACTACACAAAAAACACATAAAAAATATATTATCTTTCATTTGTCTTATCTTCTCATTCTTTTAAAGGTTTAAAAAGCTTAGTTGTATCTTGAAGGTGTTGTCTCTGTATGGAACAAATAAACAACTTAAATACAATATTTTCACGCCTCTAAACCAACTTCTTATTTGTTTTTATCTTAAACTATTTCTCTAACATGACTCATATTATTTGCATTCATCTAAAAGAAACTCTAACTCAGGACATCAATGCATATAAAATGCTATTTGTATTGTTGATCCTAATTAATACTAGGGTTAGGACATATATATATATATATATATATATATATATATATATATATATATATATATATATATATATTGGTTTTGATCTAACTGAAAATAGATCAAAAATTTGAATTTAGTTTTAGCCAAAGTATATTAGTCCAAAATTATCACTCATTTGTTAATTAAAAAAAACCTTTTCAATTCAAGTGATCAAGTAACATAATAACTTGGCTTCGAATTCCTAGTTAACAAAAATATTTCCAACTACTATGCCATGAAAATGACACGATGGTTTGGAGATAAGCCATATACAATTCACAAAAGTTAATTTTATTTGACAATTTTGCTATAGCTATAATGTTTTTCATAGTGAAAATATTTTTAGATAAACTTATTCATACATTAAAACTAATTATTTTTTTTTTATTTCAAAGGTTATAAGTGGAATGGTAAAACAAAAAAAATTCTAACTCACCAAGTTGAAGGTTTAATTTTTGTTTAACAAAGTGGTCATATAGCCTAGTGAAATATATGAAAGGAATAGTTAAATAACCCCTTTCATATATCTTTGTATTAATAGTCTTGGTCAAGTTGACATGTTAAGTTTGACTTGATCAAACTAGTTGTTAAGTGGTTGCACTTAAATTAGAACTTTGTGGAAATGAGAACTTTACGAGAGATAAGAGATAAGGTAGTTAATTTTTAGAAGCATGAAAGTTAAAAATAATATTATTTCTCCTGATAATCTTTTTTTATAATGGGGTAACAAACTCTTATATAAACATAAATCAAAAGCTATCAAGTAAAGATAAGAATACCACCCAAAACTTCTTTGGATAAAACCCAAAGTCACTCACCTACTGATCTAGAACGAGTTCTTATTTTTTTGGTTATTGGACCTATAAAATCTATTATTGGTATCAAAACATCTATTGGTCCTTATAATTTTTAATTTGTCTCTTAAAATAAGCATCAAGATTAGTTTGTGTCATAGATCAACAACATATTATTGAACTAAGGTATAAATAATTATATCAAGGTCCTTTATTGTTGGTTGTTTTTGTAATGTAATTTTTTAATTGTCTCAATTATGACTAATAAGGTTGTTAGTCAATAATTATGTAAAACTAAAAAATTGAATGGTACCAATTTTCCTATTCAGAAGCGTCAAATTCATCATTTTTTTTTATCAAGACAAAGTTAATTATATAATTGATGTTGATATTCTACTTCCACCACTTGAAAATGGTAGCTCTTTTATTAGAAGGTCTTATGAAAAATATATGGATGATAATAGGACTACTAAAGAAATCATGCTTACTTTCATGGAATCTAACAAAGAAATTTTGCTTGAGTTCCATCACTGATGCATATGGTAGTGTTTTTGAGAAATATATTTAAATTTTAATAAAAACTTTAATGGTACCAAAATGAAAGAAAGTGGTAATGTTATTGAACATGTGAATAGATTAGCTATCGTTGCCAAAGAGTTTGTTTCCTTATGAGATCTTATTCCTGATATGATACAAATTTCAACGATATTGTATAATTTGTTTAGTTCATGGGAATAAGTTATCATATCACTTAATTACGCAAGTCATCCAATTACAATGAAAACTTTACAAACATTACTAGGTGTAGAAGTTGAAAAAAGGACTAAAAGAAATTCAAATGCATCTTTTATGACCATTGCATCTAGTAATGTACCACCAAATTTTGAGTCTTTCAAAAATGAAAAGAAAAACATTTTCAAAAAAGGAAAGGGAAAGAATTTCAAGTTTCCATACAAGAATTAAAAACATAAAGGTGAGTATCTTAATTCTGGAAAAAATGGTCATTACTAATTTAATTGTCCTAAAAAGAAAAATGATAGCAAATTCAATAATGGAGGTTCCAAGGATATAATTTGTGTTGTTTCCTAATATTTTATGGAAAATGATGATATAATTTAATGGAGGGAAGCTAAGATTGATAACTTTATCAACTTAGTATTTTTACTTCTAATAATGAAAATGTATTAAATTGTTCTTTTTCTTATATTAATTTTGTTTATGATGATTGTTCATATGTTGATGATTTTTTTATATGGCATTTATGGTTAAGATTATTAATAAAGACAAAATGAAAAGAACAATTAATATGGGTTTAATTCCTAACATCAACATATAATTTAATATTTGTGAACCATGTATTTCTAATAATATGACAAGGCAATCTTTTCCTAAATGATTAAGATCTAACGAACCTTTAACAATTGTTCACTTTTGATATATGTGATTCATTCAAATGATAAAACTTATAAGTGTTTTGATTACTTTGTTACTTTATTAATGACTACTCTTGTTATGATATATATATATATATATATATATATATATATATAATGCATAAAAAAAATTGAAGTTTTTGAAAAAAATTTAAGTTTAAGAAATAAAGTTGAAAATCAATTAGGAAGGAGTATAAGAGTTCTTATATCTACCCATGCTAGAGAACACATGTCTGATTTATTTGGCAATTTTTTGAAACGACATGGTATTGCTCATCAACTTTCTATGCCTTATATACAACAAAACAATGTTGCCGAAAGGTGTAATAGAACTTCACTTGATATGGTAAAATATATGTTACGTCGTTCATATTCTTAAGGTGAAGCTATAACTATTGGTCAATATTATTAAATTTAATCCCCATTAAAACTCATAATAGCACTCCATATGAACTATAAACGAGAAGAAAACCCAACTTAAACAATTTAAGAGTTTAGGGATCTTTTACTCATATGTTCATCTCATCACATAAAAGAAATAAACTAGATAGTAAAACCATTAAGGGCAATTTTATAGGATATTATGAAAATTCAAAAGGATATAAATTTGTAATGCATCATAACGATGTTTCTATTATTACAATTGAAAGTATAGATACTAGATTTTTAGAGTAACAACTTGATACCAGGAATCCAAATAAATTAATAGAATTATTTGAGATTACTAAATATTATAAATCAATAAATAATAAAAATGAAGTAGATACTAATATACAGATTTTGGCTCGACAACTTGAAAATCCTTATAATACACTTGGTAGAATTCAAAGAAAAAAAATAGCTTCTTCAAAGTTATAAGATCACTTTACTTTTTTGAATGGAAAAGAGATAGAAGATCCTCTAACTATTCACAAAGCATTAACTTCATTGATAAAATGAAAAGAAGCTATAAAAGAAGTATTAGACTCCATAATTAAAGTTAATACATGGGAGTTGATATATTTACCCAACGATAAAAAAAAAAAAAAAAAAAGAAAAGAAGCCATAGGTTGTAAATGGATTCTGAAAAAGAAATATAAATTTAATGAGTCAATTGATAAATATAAAGTAATATTAGTTGCTAAAGGTTTTACACAAAAACCTAGTATAGATTATAAAGAGACATAATTCATTAGTTGCTAAATTCACTTTGATAAGAATTCTAATGTCTATTGTTAATTTATTTTAGATGGATGTTAAGATAATATTTTTAAATGATGAATTGAAAGAAGAAATATCCACACAACAACCTGAAGAATACAAAATCGAAGGTAAAGAAAATAAGGTATGAGGCTTACAAAATCTTTATATAGTCTCAAGCAATATTCAAGGCAATAGTATTATACAATAGTATTATTAAATATGGTTTATAGTTAATAACTTTGATCATTGTGTTTGTTATTGGAATAGTGGGAGTATTTTTATCTTTATATGATGACAATATTTTGATGGTTGGTAATAATGTTGCATTTATTAATAAATTGAAATATTTTTTGAAATCCCATTTTGAGATAAAGGATTTAGGTGAAGCATTATATTTACTAAGTATCTAAATTATTAAAGATAGAAAAGTAGGACTCTTTTTCTATCTCAAGAGCAATATTTAGATAAAATATTAAAAAAAACTCCTAATGTAGAATTCTAATCCAATGGATATTTTTATTCATAAACAAAATAAAACTATCTAAGAAAATGTGTCTTATTAATGAAGATGAAAAGCCAAAAATGCTAGTTGTAAATGGTATATTTTATGCATAGTTATTAAAACCAATCTAGAGGTTTGCCCGACTAAAAAGTCAAGTTTGAGTCACATGGTTAACTCGGGTCAACCAAGAAAAATAGAAAAAAAATTATGTTTGAGGTTATAATATACCTCTTGGAAAAGTTCTGAATCAAAGCATGTAAGTGTAGGCTATATAAAAAAGAAAGAAAGATAAAGTGTAGTATAGTTATCACACATTAAAAAGTTAAAAAACAATCCATGTGAAAGTAGATTATATATAAAAAAAATATGAAATATAGTATACTTATTCCACATCAAAAACTTAAAAAACAATCTATGTGGATGTAGGCTATATATAGTTATTCTACATCAAAAAATTAAAAAATAATTCATGTGGATGATGGCTATATAAAAAAAAGTAAAGTGTATACTTATCTTACACCAATAAATTAAAAAATAATAATTCATGTGGATGTAGGTTATACAAAAAGAAATGTGAAGGGTAGTACAATTATCCCATGTTAAAAAGTTACAAAAACAATTTATATAGATGTACGTTATATATAGTTATCCCATATTTAAAAGTTAAGAAACAATTTATTTAGATGTGGGCTATAAAAAAAATATGTGAAGCAAAATATTTATAAATTAATTTTATATATTTTTGGATTTATTAAAAAAAACATAAAATAATCGAGTCTTCCCTAGTTATGTTGGGTCACCCAGATTCTAGTTTGACCTGGCGGGTCACTTGGGTTTGATCAAATGATCAATTGCAAGCCCGGGTCACATAGGTTTCAAGTCAATTTACTAAACCAAGCGGGGTTTCGTGATTTGAAACTTAGTTATGGCTTAATATTACATAGGTTCCAAGTAAACTTGCTAGATCAAGCCGGGTTTCTTAACTATAAATATTATCATGCTTTGCACAACATCTAATAATTTACTAAATAAAGATTGAAAAAAAAAACCACATTTTTTTGGGATAAAACTCAAAAGTCACTCACTTCCTAATCTAAAATTAATTCTTTTTTTACCGTAAGTGTAAAGCTATCCTTTTCTTTTATATTTTTTTTAATCTTTCAAGAGCTTTTCCTTCGCCTTTATGTGGTGCTAGATTCGGGTTGTTGATGGTCTAACAGATTTTTTGGCTTTTAGAATTGATTGAAGACTAGGCAGGATTCGGTGCTCGCCTAGCGTGGAGGTTTAGAATTTGTTTGATAATGTATTAAATGTAGTTTTTTGAATTATTTTTTTATTTAAAAATTTATTAAAATAATATTATTTTTTATTTTTAATATTAGCATATTAAAATAATAAAAAAAACACTATAAAACAATTGAAAAAAAAATCAAATTATTTTTAAAACATGATTAAACATAATAACAAATGAGACCTTATTTGTTGTTAATGTGAAAGTTGTTTTAAGGGTACCACTACTTGTAGATTTAAATAAATAAATAAATAAATAAATAATTTTTTTTTTTATTTTCATATTTACTTTATAAAATAAATTATTACATATACTAATTTTAATATTCAAACTTGAAAAAGAAAAGCAAATCTTAATGACAGGAAGACTATATATCTCTTAGAATTATCACCCACAATTCATATTATAAATAATGGGGGTAATTTGATGTCACTATTATTATAAACGTATGTTAGGAGATATATTTACTCATTAAACTTGGTTTTAATTTAATAAGAATAATAGCAATAATAAATAATTCAAATTTGAACCATAGAAAAAAAGTCAAGAAAATAATGTGCTGCTGGCTTAATTATTTTATTAGTACGTGTTGTTTGGTATTATGATTTAAGATATTTTTTAAAAATAATTTTTATTTAAAAACATATTAAAAATATTTTAATTTTTTTTTAAAACTCCAAATAGTCAGATTCCATGATTTAAGACTATTAAAGCGATGGCTCACCTAAAATTCTACAGCTATCGACTACTCCAAATTGTCAAGGAAAGTAAACGGTGAATTGTGAAGAAGGACATGGAAAATGTGTTGTAAATTACAGAAGACAGGATAAGGGGGAAGAAGGAGCCGAGAAATTTCCTCAAGTCAATATATGTCCCTCCTCCCGTTTGTGTACAGCTCATGGAAAATGAAGAGGAAATTTCTTTATTTCTTATATATATTACTTTTACTACACTTCTATGTGACATAAGGTGTTGTATTCAAGGAAAATAAATAATGTTTTAGTGTGGAACTTTCACCCACACGAGCAGATAAAATTTAAAATAAAACACAAATTAAAATATGGGTTTTTTGAATGTGAAATTAATATTTTCTTTCTTCATTTACATTTCTAAATTTAGATTTTGGGTTATGAATATGTTTGGTAATTTAGTGCAGTGTGTTTTTTTAAAAATATTTTTTATTTGAAAATACATTAAAATAATTTTTTCATGTTTTTTTCTTTTTTATTTTTGACTTCACTATATCAAAACTATTAGAAAACAATAAAAAACATCAATTCAATGTTTTTTTTTTCAAGCCAACTTATTTTTAAATTGCATTTAAACACAATTTTAAATGCAAAAAAAAAAACGATACCGCATATATTGGAAGGCTAATTAGTTAAGGATTCAAAACCCAATTTAACTCCTGATCTGTTTTTTTATTCTAATTTTGATCTTTTAAACTATATTATATCAAAAGAAGCTTTCATTTCTACCTTATTAGGTATGTTTTAACTCATCAAAACAACCCTTATAACCATAATGAAAGTGGTTAGGGATTAAAAAAAAAAAGTTGGTCAAAATTAAGTTAGGTTTGACAAATGTTTAGAGATGCTGTTGACCAGTTAGCCTCTTAAGTCTTAAAGCATAATGGAAAAACAAAAAAGCTTGTCCACGCCACCAAAAACAGCTTGTCAAGTTAAACACGCAAAGGAGAAGATAAATAACTATGGAGTCCATGTAAAGAAAGAAAATTGGAAACAATGGTCTGAAAAAGAGATGAGAAAATTTTAGAAAAGCTATAATTGTGTTAGAGCTTGAAATGTGAGTTTGGTAGCTCATGATTTTAGTGCAAGTTTACATATATTGGATTCTAGAAGTATTGTTCGGTAGTTGAATGGCACCTTTCACTTGTGACGATAACCTTAACAAAAAAAAAAATAAATAAATAAAGAAGGAAAAGTGCTCGAATTAAGATGAAATTCAATGGAAATTTAAGTATTTCTTTATTGAACTTCTTTTATATAATAATAGTGATGATTACATCTTCCTTACCAATAACCTCATTAAAACTTATTATTATAAGAAGAGCTAAATGGTATAGTGTTTTAATTGTTTAATAATTATGATTCATATATTACAATGGCTGTGGATAAGAGTAGTGATTTGATTCAAAATTTTCAATTTAATCCTTAATTTTATTTTATTTTGCATGATTGTGCCCTCTAAGCCTAAATTAGCATTTCAATTGCATATAATGTTTCAATTGTTTAATAATTATGATTCATCATCTTACATATTACTATTGCTGGATGAGAGTACTGATTTTTTTCAAAATTCCTAATTTGATCCTCAATTATTTTTTTTTTTGCATGATTGTGCCCTCTAGGCCTAAATTAGCATTTCAATTGCATATAGTGTTTCAATTGTTTAATAATTATGATTCATCATTTCACATATTACTATGGCTGGATGAGAGTAGTGATTTTTTTCAAAATTCCTAATTTGATCCTTAAATTATTATTTTTTTGCATGATTGTGCCCTCTAAGTCTAAATTAGCATTTCAATTGCATTTTTTTTAAGAGATGATTGAATTAAAAGTCAAATAACCAAAGTAAAAAAGACCGGTAAAATAGATTGTGCCTTTCCATTTTATTTGAAAAGTATATTTGAGCCCCCCGTCTTTTTTAGCTATTAGGTGATTGGTCTCTTTTATTAAATAAAAAAAATAATTTCAATACTAAACTTTATTTTTATCATTTTTCAATACTTATTGAGTAAGAGAAGAGAGAGAGAATTGCCCAATTCCATCATAGAGATAGAAAGATGTTTATATGTTCTTGGCCACCAAAACAATAGATTTTTATTCTAAATAGTTTCATATAATGAGGAGAGTTTGAATTAGGTTTTTTTTTTTTTAGTGCCTTAAAAAACAAATCTGACCTCAAGAAGAAATTGGTTTTTGGGTTTTGAAGCGGCATTTTTTTTTTTTTTTGTATTTTTAGAGGATAAGGGTTAGTTTAACAAGATTATTAGGGTGATTTTTAGATGTTTTAAGTTAAAAATGGGTTGAAAATAGGTTTTTAGAAAAAAAAAAAAAACCAACCACCGTGATTTTTCAACCATTATAGTAGATGAAATATGGGGATTCCAGATGAAGCGTTGTCTATTTGTTGTTCAAACTAAATTGGGGTGGAAGACATATCATCCGCTCCCCAAATGATGCGTTGTCTATTTGTTTTTTTAAACTGAATTGGGATGGGATGAAAAACATATTATCCACTCCATTATCTTATATATAAAAGTAATGGGCTAGGTGTTTATTATATATATATATATATATATATATATAGTTTTGATTTTTTTATATTTTTTCTTTAAGTTTGTCATTTGAAGTTTTTTTTAAAAGTTAAGTTATGTTTTTATTAGTCATCAAAATTACATTTAGATTTATAAAATCAATCAATTTAATTCGAGCTAGCTCACATGTGATTTAGTTAGAAACTCGAGTGAGGTAAATAGATTACAAGATTTCATGATTAACTTATTAATCTGAGTTTTATAAACACAATAAAAAAAAAAATCATGCTCTTAACATTTTGATTTTTGTATTTAAAAAATTAGTTCAAAATACTGTGGAGTGTGGGCCAATAAACTAGTAAAGAAACTAAAAGAGAAAGAGCAATTCCTCTAGTAAAACTGTTATGGATACATATTCATTGATATTGTAGATTTGAATAGTAAAATGATAATTTTTTATATAATAAAATGACTAACTTATAATTAAAAACAAAAATATTTTAGAAATATTGTTTGACATATTAATCTCAATAGCTTAACTGCTTTATTTATGTTGTAATAGTACTATGCCACGTAATAATCAGCCCAGCTATGAAAAGCTCTCAATAGAACTTTTGTTGAATGCTATCAGATTCTTTCGTGATCTTTAGTTAATGTTATAAGAATCTAAATGTTCTTTTCCATATGGTATGCTCCAAATCCCCACTTTTGAGTAAACATTTTACTGGGCCTTAGCTTTCTTATAATTTAATGCAAAACAAATGTACATATAAATTAGTTTCCAAATGTATTTGTATAGCTTACCAATATGATGAAAGCATATTTAGTTGATAAGATCACAATGTTCTAGGTACATAGATTTGTGTTATCAAAGGCCACAATAATTGGATGTTAGCCTAAATTCTCTCTAATTGATGCTTAATACACCTTTATCAATGAGTATTAAATTATTAACCAAATTTCTATTATGGAGGGTGCGAAAGATACTTAATTTAGATAAAATTCAGAAACATGATGCAAACTGCGTTCTCTAAAAATTTAAAATATTTTTTTTGTTAATTTTTTTTTTGTGTGTTTTGATACACTGATCTTAAAAATAATTTAAAAAAAAATAAAAGAATATTTTTTTGATATATTTCAGCACAAAAAATATTTTAAAAAGCAACCGCAATTACACTTCCAAATAGACGAGGGCTATATATTTTTTTTTATTTTTTTATTCTGATATTTATGTATTTCCATTGCATGAATATTTTAAGTCCAGAACAGAATAAAACTAAAATATCCCAGTTGGAATTTGGATGAGAATTTTGAGAACAACTACAATAATGATGTTTTATTTTGTTTAAAATGATACGAGGTATTCTGACGATTCTAGATGGAATCGAACGAAATTAACAACCTTAATTATTATATTGAAATGGTTTTCTTGAGCTATACATTAAATTATATGTCTCACCTCTTAAATATTACATAATACATTAAAAAAAATAAAAATTGAGAGACCAACTCACTTTCTTCACTATTCATAATTTTTCATTTTTTTTATTTTCCCCATATTTGTTTTTCATTTCTTGTTCTTAATTTTATTTTTTAATATTTGCTTGATTTTAAAATTATCTTTATAAATTATTTTGGTTTATTTTTTTATAAAATTATTATAATTTAAAACAGATATCACAATATTTTATTTGTGCTTAATTTGTTATCATAAAAAAATAGTTTAAATAAACAATTTTCGTCTTTATTTGTAAGATGGTGAATCACATAAGTTGGTTTGTAAATTTCATCGGTTGGGTTTATTTTTCTTTTGGGCTTAAACTAGTTTTCTTAGGCCTATGCATTTTGGACTATTATAAGCCGTTTTTTAGTCCTACGAGCCTGTATAGCTATGGAAGAAATGGAGCATTGTATTGCAACCCGTTTGATTATGCTTGTTTAATATTTGTATTTTACATAACTTTTTTTTTTTTTTTAACAAAACTGGATATGTAATGATATAAAAAATTATGATAGATATATTGTGGTGGAGTTGAAGGTGATGAAGTAATGATAATGAGGGTGCTGTTCTTGTTGTTGAAATAATTGAATAATATTATAGATGATTTATGGTATTTAAAATATTTTATAAAATTTTATGTATTTTAAGATATTTTTCAATATATAAAATTTAAAGGTTAAGTATAAAATATTTTATATTATCAGTTTCTTAAAATATTTTATGAAAAAATTAAATATTTAAAATAATTTCCAATTATAATTTAATTAGCTAGTTATAGAATTCAATTATGGTCCTTAATGCCTCTATGGATTTTCTTTTTCCTTTTCGTGATGAAAATAATTGCTCTAGATTGTTGTTTTAACATCCTGATTAAGTCGTATGATAAAATAAGTTATCAATTTTATAAAAAAAAATAACAATAAGAGTAAATCATAATAACTCTCTCGAGATATTGTCAAAATTATAGAGATCATTCAAATGTCTAATGGTTTGATAGAAAAACCCTTTTATGTTTTTAAAAAATATTACATAAGCCTATTTTTGTATATAAAATACCCTTAATAGCTATTTTTAAAAAGATAGTTAAATTAAAAACTTAAAAAAATTAGAGAAATAATATATGAAAAATGAAACATAATTATTTTTTAGAACATGAAAAATATTAGTTTTACAATTTGATTTTAATTTCATTTTGAGTTTTTTTTTATATTCTTTTTTCTAATTTTTAAAATTTTCAATTAATTAAAGCATTGTCCCCGAACCCCCCCCCCCCCCCCCGGCAGTGAGGTAGTTAGATGATTTCTGTAATTTCAAGATATCTGAGGAGGGTTATTATAATTTATCGCAAAAAGAAAATGTCTATGAAAGGAAAAAAAAACAAAAAACAAAAAACAGTTCAAGAAAGGCATCGTCGTAAGACCAATTTGTAGTTTATACATAGATTATTTCCATTCTCACCTGCATTTATATACTTGGGATTTCTCCAGGGAACTTGGAGGAATGACAATTTCAATAATAACAATTTTATTAGAAAAACATGTATTTAATACAAGATTTAGAACAAAGTAAAAAGTTTAATAAAAAAATAATTGTTGTCAATTTCCGTTGATGGTCGCAGACCTAAAATGCCCTTCCTATAGAAATGGAGTTTGGCAGATGCAATGGCCAGTGACCATTTCCCATGACAGAGCTTTTGGTCGCAGCCTGGTTACAAATGTTCTTGAATTATCCACCTTCCAAACATGGCAACACATTCTGCAGGCCTGTACGCCGGAGCAGTGTGCCCTCCACCCTACAAATTTGCCAAAGAATGAAGTAAACAGAAATTTGCTATAAGAATTTTCTGGGCAGTAGAAATGGAAAGTCGACAAATCCCATGTAGCAAATTTGTCAACCTTTTTCCGACCACATGACTTTTTTGTTATAGTAGTTAGTAGTAGATTGACATTTATTAGGTTGCATATGGATTGCTGTCAAAGCTTTCATTTCTCCAATAAATAGAGACAAAGAGAGAGGAATGTATGAAAAGTGTAGAGGAAGTGTGCAATGAGTGTAAGTGCAACTATAAAAGTGAAAAAAAAACAAATTTAAGAGAAACACCGAATGTAAGAGCGAAATACTAGGTTTTGTAGGATTATACAGGGTTGAGTTTAGTGTTTGTATCATTTCTTCAATAATATACAATCTGCTATCTTTATGGACATATCTAATTTTAAAAAACCACATAAATCTACTTGTTTGTGTTTACTTTCAGTACAGTATGCACAGCATCCCTTACCTTCACAGTCGCAAATGTCAATTGACTAGAGTAAGTCCTCGTGTATCTGCACGCACATGCTCAAGTCAAACTCCAAATCACTTATTTTCTTCATTTAATAGGCTCATTTAGCAGCCAGATTAAGAGCTAGAGAAGAGTTACAGAATGCCAGCAAATTGATCAAAACGCATATTCATTTGAAGAACATACCCTGCAACTTGACCTTGAAAGTGCCATGGCTGCCAGTCATCGACAATAGAGTAGTTTAAAGATCTTATCCATGCTTGAGTTCCCAAGAATGGTGCCTCCATGTCATGATCGCCACTGTTCAATCAATACGAGGACAGACTATATCAACCAAACTATTTAGTGTCATAGTATGTCGTATGAATAATAATAATAGTAAAAAACAACAGCAGCAACCTGTAGATTAATCTGCGGTAACCTTTTATCCCAAGGTCTATATGATACTTGATGCTGCTCTTAATTTCATAGGTATAAGGTAATTTATATAATTGCATCGTTTCCACTCCTCTATACTTCCCTGCATCAAAACAGGCTTGCATTATTCTCTTACTGGTTTCTTGCTAGCTAAAACTCTTTCTACTAGCCTCAAGTCTCAATCCCATACCTCTCGCACATGGAGTGCTTTGCGGACATTATCGTCATTTGCCCAGTATGTAACGAGAACATGTCCATAAGTCTGTAGGCATCAAGGACAATTTTCAAAATGAGGAAAGGACAAGAAACAAACTTGCATAAATTTATAAAAAAAGAACATTATTTGATTGTCTGTTTCCTCGATGATCTTCTGTCAACATTCTATATCATAATATTGAGATCTTGTGACAAACTGGTTACACAAGTGGAGCTTTAAAGATTATTTTGTCCTGTCTTAACAGTTACTTTTCTTGTATGTATGAATATTGCATATTAGAGGAAGGGGAAAGGGAATAATTACGCGGCATCCGATTGTTGGAAGATCAGCTTCGAAATGGAGGAGTTCTTGAGGGTTCTCATGGAGATATCTTCTTTTTCCCAACGTCTCTATCAGACATTGACAAAAAAAAAAATCTAGTCTTTTGATCAGGAACAAAAAAAACTTCTCTCTTTTTACGAAGGGTAGATTTGCTAAGTAATAAATAGCTCATTAGCAATAAACTTGACAATAATTAATTGTGGCTAGTTTCCATTGATGGTAGCAGAAGTAAAATGATGCACTGTGCTTAATTTCTTTATTTGGACTTAGGAGTATTAGCATTCGGATAGAATACCCGTCGTAGTATATAAACTGTTTTTTTTTTTTTTTTTTTCCGATGCAATGGCCAGTGACCTTTTCCCATGACTGTGCTTCCAGTAGCAGCCTCGTTTTACAACGGTTCTTGAAGTATCCACCGTTTAAACATGGCAAAACATTCTGCAGGCTTGTGTTCGGGAGCAGTGTGCCCACCACCCTACATATTAGCCAAACAATGAAGTCCAAAATATGCGCTAGAAATTGAGTATTAGAATCATCTTTGCAAGAAAAAATGGAGAAATTCTGAATTTCTTACCATCACAGTCGCAAATGTCAAGTGACTAGAGTAAGTCCTCGTGTATCTGCACGTACATTCTCAAGTCAAACATCCAGATCACTCATTTTCTTCATTTAATAGGCGCTTTTAACAGGCAGATTAAGAGCTAGAGAAGAGCCACAGAGTGCCAGCAAATTGATAAAACTAATATTCATTTGAAGAACATACCCTGCAACTTGACCTTGAAAGTGCCATGGCTGCCAGTCATCAACAATAGAGTAGTTTAAAGATCTTATCCATGCTTGTGTTCCACCAAATGGGTATTATATATTGATACCACTAATTATAATATTATCTTATACCACCAAATGGGTATTATATATTGATTTGATTGAGATTTTGCAACGAGATTTTTAAATCTTTGAGTATGCGAGTTTGATTGTTTGATCCAATAATGGTGGAGAAGTTTGTAAGTTTAAAATTTAAAATTGAATTGTGATTTTGAAAATACAGGGTGAATGATGTATGTTTTTTTTTTTTAAATACAATTAATGATAAGATTGAAATTTGTTAGTTTTAACGTTTTTGATTTGTGGGATGGATATTAAGAGATGGTTGAATCTAACTATCAATTTAAATTTTAAAATATTGAGTAATTGTAAAAATATGATGTTGAACTCTAAGGACTAATTATCTTTCATAAAAAACATTGGAATAAAAAAACCATTACAAAAATAATAATTGTTTATCGACCTGAGATGGTATACTCTAACATTATGCCATGTTTTTCAGATGTTGATTAATAAATAATAAGATTAATAAAATAAAAAAAATGATCCTTATGTTAATTGTTTCTATTAATTGTTAACTGACCCAAGATAATATAGTATAATATTAGACCTCGTCTTTTGGATGTTGATTACCGGATAATATGATCAATGAATTAATTGACCTAGGATGGAATGATTTGATATCATACCCTATTCTTCAGATATTGATAAATTGATAATAGAATCATTTAATACATGATCTTTGGACATGAATTAATAAAATATTTGATCACCATATAATCATTTAATTTCACAATTTCAAAATCAATTTGATATTCTCATTATTTATTAAGTTGGTCAATATGGAATGGTTCAAAAGCAGGCTCTATTTTTTGGACGCAACTTAATAGATAATGTAAATCTTTCAAGCCATAATAAGTTTTATAAATATGAGTTTCTATCATGTACTAAATAACCTAGGATGAAATGATCTAACATTTGACTATGTTCTTTGAATGTTATTAAGTATGTAGTAATTGGATCATGATGAAAGGTATTCAATCTGGTGTATTAAATGATTCTATCTCATATTAAATAACAATGGTCTAATGCTAGAGGTTTGTCATTTGAATGTTAATTAACAAATGTTAGGGCCAATTAATACAACCTTTTATTCAACAAATAATCTTGGAATTGTAAGGTCTGACATTGAGCTCTATTCTTTGGATATTGTTTAATTGATAACAAAGATAATACTCGAAAATATACAAGTTTAGGTAGACCATATAAAAACAACCTGAATAACTAATAAATATATGATTTGGTTTTTAAAAATCAAGATGATACACACACACACATTGAGACAATGATATATTAGATGGTATGAGGATAAATATTTCATGGTAATCCCATTCACGTCCAAGAGTTCTACCGGGATAAGTTGGATGTACAACAATTACATTAGATATAAGTTACAAATTTATTGTATTTTTGGTTATTTGAAAGTCAATTTTTTAGTTTTGACTTGTTATCTAATAAAGTCTTTTATATGTTCTAATATGTTATATAAATGTCATATATAGAGGACTTGATACTTCTAGCTTCTCTCATATACCATAAAGAACCTGACCTTTGATTAACACATATCCTATTGCACTGCTTTGATATTGTTGAGATGCATTACCTAAATCAGGTAATGTGATAGTTTGGTCTATCTCATCATATATCAAATTATGCTAATTCCAATGATGAAAAGAAGTTAATCAATCAAATTATATTTGATTGATTTGGAGTTGGACTTAATGATTTTTTCAGAATGAGTGTTTTAGATTTAATAATTTGGGTCATAAGTTTGAAAAGTTAACACGAGTTTCTTTTTTCTTCTAAAAAAAGTCTTTACAATCCTTTTTTTTTTTAGGTTATTAGAATCTTATAATTTGAGCCGCGAGTTTGGTAGGATATCTTAGGTTGACTCAACCTTGATTATTGAGATTACAACTTTATCATGCTAACTCATATTAACCATGATCAATTTTTTATGTCACTTTTTTATGTCATTTTGTTTTTCTGTATTTAATGGGTTGTGAATCGATCTATTTTTTTTTTCATTTAATTAAATAAAAGTCAACTTATTTAGCCTAATTAGGTCTGTAACTCGAGTCGTGTATTTTTTTTTTAAATGCGTGTGATAGCTAAATATTATTTTTTACATTAAAAATAGTCTTGTAGAGAAAAGATGTATTTGTTGGCATATACTTGTGACAACAAAGCATGGAAATCGAGGCTAGTCTCTATAAATTTTCTTTTTGAAAAAAGATGTACTTGTTGGAATATCTGATGTTCTTCTTTTATTGTTTTTTAAGATTTCTTGATTTCTTTCCTTTAATCTCTAGAATCCACTATAAGTAATGGGATTAAAAATTTAAGAGCAAGCAATTTAGATCTGGTTTTAAAGATGATGCATAACAAGATTTGAATTAGTTAATAGAGATTGTTGAGCATGGTGAGATTATTTAATTACCTGGACTGCTTAGGTATAAATGATATAGCTGAATTCAAGTTGGTGGCTATGATTTCATATTTGACAAAAAGAGAGTTTTTTGTTTTTTGGTAATTTCATTATTTTAAAGTAATATGAGTTTTTTAGTCATTAAATTAAATATAATGACAAACATGTAAATAATTTAATATTTTTTGTTGATTATTTTTCAAGTAAGTTAGCCTAGATTAAATCAATTTTTAAACTAGTTAAGAATAAAAATGAATGATCGACCAAATCAAATGATTACGATTTATAGAAAAATGAGTTATCGGCAATATTGCCAAGTCGTATTAAAATATGTCATTTGGATAATTTACTTAAGTTTTTATAAATCTTCTTAATTTTTCTTACTCTATCACCAAGTTAAGGTATTAATTTTCTTTGATAAGATTCAAGTAATTTGATTTTTAAGGTCAAATTAATTTGGTCTAAAGTTCACTTAATTTGATTTTTTTAGCTCTTTTAAATATTTCTATCTTAAGGTCAATTCTTATAGTTAATGAGATATGAATTCATTTTCGTGGTTCTTTTAATTTGAACTTGGAAGATATAAGAGACTAATTTGAACTTATAAGATTATCCAAAAATACTCGATGTTGAAGTTATGCGATTAAGTCCTTTTTTGTATATACTTTTCTTTTGTTGGAGGTTATTCGATATGCTTTTTTTGAGTCACTTTTTGTATCTTTTCTTTTGTTGGAGGTAATTTTTTTTGGCCTTTTTTTTATACTTTTCTTTTGTTAGAGGTAATTGTTTTGGTCTTTTTTGTTATATACTTTTCTTTTGTTGGAGGTTATTAATTTTTTTGGTATTTTTTTTATACTTTTCTTCAGTTGGAGGTAATTTTTTTCTTCTGTTGAGGTTATTTTTTTGGTTTTCTTTTGTATACTTTTCTTTTGTTGGAGGTTATTCGATTCACTTTATGTACTATTTTTCTCAGGAATGAAAACAATATATAGAAATGGAAAGAAATTATTAATGTAAAAGACCATAATTAACATTCCGAGGCTTGATAATTATCGTAAGAGCAAAGCTCGAATTAACTTCTCAACTACGAACCAATTCTCAACTAAGTGTCTAAACTATATAGCTTTTGAATTTGGTTTTCAAAGTATTTGACATTAATCCTCGATTGAACTCCTTCGTTCATACGAGTTTCCATGTTTAGATTGCATGCATAATGCAATAAAAGATGCGATTTTGAGGGAAATCTGACGTTTTTCATTAATCAAACGAAGCAAGTGTTTCCACTAATGGAAGAATGGATAATGCTTCTCCTTTAGGGACCTAATTGATAAACATATTAATTCGAGAGCTATATTGAAAATCTCTATATCGTAATTTTGCAATTATCTTAATTTTTCAGTTAAATGAAAACCTCCTCCACTATAAAATATATCTTCCCTTCCTTCCTTTTCTTTCCAAGACAATACCAATCTTCAAACCCTCTCCATATAAAAATCTCTCTCTTCTTCTATCCCTGTCTGATCTTTTCTAGAGAAAATGAGTGGAGGCAAGCCTTCTTCAAAAAGGAAAGGAGTTGAAGAATATGAAGACGCATCAGTAAATACAGAAGTAGAAGTTGATGTTGAACATGAGGCTATTTTTCATGATCATGTACCAATTGTTTCATATTACAACGACCGTATCACACCTCACCTTGATGCAGTGGACAGGCTGAGGCAACTCCAGGTAGTGAATGAAGGCATACAACTTCCAACCATCGTTGTTGTTGACGATCAATCTTCAGGAAAATCCAGTGTTCTTGAATCGTTGGCTTGTATCAATCTTCCTCGTGGCGATGGCATTTGCACTAGAGTGCCTCTCATTATGAGGCTTAAACATCACCCATCTCTTGTACCAGAGATTTTCTTGCAGTTCAATGACAAAACAGTGCATACTGATGAAGCCCACGTTGCTGATGCTATCAATCTTGCCACCGATGAGATTGCAGGCAACGGTAAGGATATATCTAACACTGAATTAACTCTTGTAGTGAAAAAGAATGGTGTTCCTGATCTTACTCTTGTTGATCTCCCTGGAATTACAAGAGTTCCTGTTCATGGTCAACCTGCAAATATCTATGAGCAGATAGCAAATATTATAATGAAGTATATTAGTCCTGATGAGAGTGTTATCCTTAATGTTTTGTCTGCGAGCGTTGATTTTTCCACATGTGAATCCATAATGATGTCACAGAAAGTCGACAAGAACGGTGAGAGGACTCTTGCTGTGGTTACAAAGGTTGATAAATCACCTGAAGGGTTACCAGAGAAGGTCACTAGAAATGATGTGAATATAGGCCTTGGTTATGTGTGTGTTAGAAACCGTATTGGTAATGAGTCTTATGAGGATGCAAGGAAGGAAGAAGCTGCACTGTTTGCTACACATCAACTTTTGTCCAAGATTGATAAATCTACAGTGGGTATTCAAGTTTTGGCTCAAAATCTGGTGCGAATTCAGGCCAATATTATTGCCAAGTGTTTGCCTGATATCGTCAGAAAGATTGATGAGAAGTTGAAAAAGAGTATTTCAGAGCTGAATGAGATGCCCAGGAGGTTGTTGTCAGTTGCTGAGGTCATGGCAGTTTTCACGGGCATTATTGGATCTTCCCAGGGAGTCTTTGAGGAAAATCCTTGTAAGAGGGGAAATTGATGAATACCCACGTAAAAAAGATATTCACGGCACTGCAAGATTGGTTGAAATGCTCAATCAATTCTCAACTGATCTTCATAACTGCTCTGACCATACAAAGGACTTTATGATGAAGGAGATTGAGGTTTTGGAGGAAACAAAAGGGATTCAATTGCCAAATATCCTTCCTCACACTGCCATCCTTACCATCCTGCAGCAAAAGGTCGAAGAAATATCAGAACTACCAATAAGGTTTGTTGAAAAAGTGTGGACTTACATTGATGGTGTGGTCATTTCAGTTTTGGATCGTCACTCGGAGAACTATCACCAACTTAAGTTATTTATCAGACGAGCGGCCCATGAACTTGTAGATAAAATGAAAGACCGGTCCATTGATTGGGTAACAGAGATTGTCCAGATGGAGAAGGAAACAGATTACACATGTAATCCAGAATATATGAAGGAATGGAACAAGCTCATCGCACAGCAGCAAGCATTCATCGACAACATTACGAAATTTGGATATTCCAAGGTGACGATTGATGGCTCGAGAGAGGTTGTAGTGGGAGATCTTAGGGGTCATATGGATGTTCTTCTTCAAGCTTTTGACTTGAAGATGAGGATGATTGCTTACTGGAAGATTGTCTTGATGAGGTTGGTTGACAATATGGCTCTGCATCTCCAGCTCAGCATCCGAAACTTGGTGAACAAGGAGATGAAAAAGATTGTGAATGCGTTGTTGGGTACTGATGGTGGTGTTGCAATAGAAAGAATGTTAGAGGAACCTCCATCTGTTGCTAGCAAGCGTGAGAGGCTGAACACAAGTATCAAGTTGTTGAGGGAGTCTAAAGAGGTGCTGGCAAATATCAGAGACAAAATTGAATGTGGTGATCTCTAGAGCTTAACAGATTATGGAGCTTGTAATGCTTTTTCTTCTTTCTTTTAGTTAATAGATTAGTTCTATTATGGTGTTTGTTATCTACTACGAGCTTCTGGTTTGCTAATTAAGCTAAGATACTATGAATGTATTACAGTGTGTGAAAAAAAAATAAAGAAGTGAAAAAAAAAAATTCTCTTTGGATTTTTTTTTTCTTTTCTCTCATTCTTCCCTTTCCCCATCTATCTTTCCTCTCTCATGTCGGTCCCCTTATCTTTCCTTCTCTTTTCTCATACAAAATCGATGTAAGAATTTTTTTTTCTTGAGCTTTAAAAGTGTAGTTTTTTTCTAGTTTTTTCCTGAGTTACAGTTTATTTGCCTTGCCTTGTATGCAACTACATTGCGTAGAGCTCAACAACTTTGTGAGTTGCTTAGAATCCGATCAAACAAGTTTATATTAATATTTTGCTCATGACAGGAGACTTGAGAGAGAGCTGGCCCAGTGTTGTAGCTCAAGGTTCAAACTACTAGAACGAGAAAAGCCTAGAATCAAACCTAGGATCTCAAGAATCTATTGAAGTACAGTGCTCTTCACTCTACAAGTTTCTCAAATACACAGCTACGGGGATAGAATAATGGGTACCGGTGCATGATTCTTGCCCAGTTATTGGACCCAAAATTCGTTCTACGATCGCTCAAGGTATAACATGCTCACAATAATGCTTCATGACACAGATATAATACTAGAACAGAGATCTGCAGATGGTAGAACAGCAACAGTGTGCAGTAGAGGATTTACTATACGGCATAAATAGAAGTAGAAGAGCATTTCAAGATCACTTGTAACCATCTCAGAGAAGATATAAGTAGCTAGTGAAAAACCAAAAAAGATTTTACCGAAAATAAGACAAAATATGTACGAAAAATATTTTAGATGCACTTGTAAAGCTAATTTCCACTTACAATGAGGATGATTGAAAAGCTTCACAACTTGCGGCCATTCTTTTTTTTACTATATTTCTAAGCTCTAACCCCAAAAGCTATATACTTACAGAAACTATTCATACAAAGATCAGAATGACTGTATGGATAACAAAACAAAACAGCTAAAGAAAAGGCCCTAAAACATAGTTCAAGTAATTGTTAAACAACAAGATGGTGAAGCGGGAAGCGGAAATAGACCAGAAGATACATGTTTTGGAGGGGAAAATTATCCGTAATAAACCATTAAGTTTTCTATATCAGACTGCCTATTGTTTCACAAAGAGAACACATTAATAAGAGACAGGAGATGTGATTAAAGAGACACATTTTTATCCTTATTTCAAAAAAATTAAGTTGGTTAAAATCAAGAAGTGAAAAAAATAATTCTCTCTATACGAAAAAAGCAATAGGCCACAACAATATTTATTTTTGGATTACTTAATTTTTTTTTCAATGTGATCCTTTAACATTTAGTTTATTTAAGGTGAGGATTGATGATTTATCTTGGTTAATCTTGCAAGGCTTTCTCACAATGTTTAAAAGAAATTATGACATTCAATAGATGCTCAATTTGTAAAAATCAAATTTAATTTTCTTGATTAAATATAATTAAAACACCGAGGACCAAAATTGACATTGAAAAAATTCCTAGGCTATTTCTTTTTAATACTATTGATGTGTGTTTTTGGCATTTTTTTTAATCATAGCTTTATGAGGGTTTAATATTTTGGTCTATGACTTCAATTTCTTCATGTTTTAGTTGCAGAACCTGAGAGAGAAGAGAGAGACTCTTGAAAACAAAGGAGAGAAAGAGGTGTGCATGTTTGATTTTATTAAACCAAATGGCCAACATTGGGGTTGAAAGAGTTTTTTTTTATTTGATTTTGTGTTTTGAATCAATTTAGGGTTTTGTTGTTGATTTAAAAGTTAATTTCTTGAGGTTATAGGAATGTTTTTTAATTGTTTCCAAGTGAAAATAAGTTGGACTTTGGTTTTTTTTTTTTTTCAGAAAACACTAATTATCCTAATTTTTCGACCACAACCCGCTGGGCCCTTTTTTTGCATCTTTTTTTTATTATTATTATTCGTTACATGTTTTATTTAAATTTAAATTAAATGACCAGATATATATTATGTATGTCACTTTATTAGTTCATGTATTTGAGTTATTATTTTATTAAATATCATTAAAATCTTTCTTTATTTTCAAATAAGATTATATAATTAGTCTTTTTTATTTATTTTAGCTGTTATTTTTCATGCAACACATCATGTTTTATTTTTAAAAAAAATTTGATGTTTTTTGCAACTATTTATCTTTATTATCATGTAATTAAATAAAATATAATTTAAAAAAACATATTAATTTGACAAAGTTGGGACCATGATCTCTATTACATATTTAATACATGGATTCAACTTGATCCGATCAATTTGATATATTATTTTTTTATATTAAAACAAAAAACAATGTGTATTTTAAAATCATATAAAGTTTTTCACATTCCTCAAAATGTTTTTAATAATGCCTATATTTTTTTTTTCAATTAGTGACTGCTTTGAAAGGTATCCAGCGATGTAGCACAAACAACTTGTCAAGTTAACATTAACAATTAAAAAAAATAATCTAAAATGTGTGAGGAATCTAATGTGAACATAGACACATATTGTTTTGGACTCATATAATGCAGTCTACTCTGTTTTTTCCCTCATTTGTTTTTAGGATACATGGCCTAATGACCACCACTGTTTTCCCATTTTTTCTACTCTTTCTTTGGAAATTTTTTTCTTTTCTCTGATTCTTCCCTTTCCTCATATGCATTCTTTCTTTCTCTTTTCTCTCACAAAATCGATGTAAGATTATTTTTTCTTGAGCTTTTAAATTGTAGTTTTTTTTCTATTTTTTTCTAGAGTTACAGTTTATTTCCCTTGCCTTGTATGCAACTACATTGTGTAGAGCTCAACTTTGTGAATTGCTTAGAATCTTATCAAACAATTAACTATAGTTATAGCTAAAAGAAATCAATATTTTATTATAGTGAGAATTATTATGAACTATAACTACTTTTATTATGAATTGCATTATAACAAAAGTTATTGTAGATTGTGAGTGATTTATGTAGATTGCACTGTTTGGTGGGTCATGGTGAGTCTGCAGGCCTGCTCCTTTGGGTCAGCTCTAGTTTTGGTGAGCCTGGAGTGCCCGGGCTGCAGACACCTTGTGCTGGGGCTGGCAAGCCCTGGTCGCCTGCACGCCAAGTAGGGCTACAGACCCTAGGCTGTAGATACATGGAGCTGGGGTAGCCCTAGGCTCTAGCCTTAATTTTGGGTCCTGCGTTAGGACCCAATGTTACTGGGTCCGTCGTTCGAACCCACTGCTCATGGGTCTCGCATCAGAACCCATTTAGCTTAGGTTTTGCGTCAGTACCCAATGATCATGGGTCCTACATCAAGAACCATTTTGCTTGGATCCTGCGACAAGACCCAATGATCTTAGGTTTTACGGAGGACTTAAGTCTCTTGGGTCCTTTATCAGGATCCAATTCTCTTTGGTCTTATTATTTATGTTATAAATAATTATATGTGTTATAAATATTATTAATTTTTTTTTTATAATTTAAAGTATTCATATAAAAAATATTATTATTTGTGTTATTAATATTAATATTTTTATTATAATTCTAAATATTCATGTAAAAAATATTATTATTTGTGTTATAAATATTCTTGGGTTTCTAAATATTATTATTTGTGGTATAAATATTATTATTTTTATTATAATTCTCTTAGGTGCTCCATATACAGAATCAATTGGCCTTGGGTCCTGTGTGAGGACCCAAGAGCATCTAGGTTCAGAGGCAGAATTCAATGTTCTTGGATCTCGGTTTCTAAATATAATTATTTGTGTTACCAATATTTTTATGATTATTATAATTAAAAGTATTCATTTTGAAAATAGTATTATTTATGTTATAAATATTATTATTTTTTATTATAATTGATAGTATTAATATTAAAAATATTATTATTATTATTATTATTATTAAAAATATTAGTATTTGTATTATACATATTATTATTTTTATTATAATTAATATTATTAATAAATTAATTAATAAATTAATAAATTATTATTATTATTATTATTATTATTATTATTATTATTATTATTATCATTAATAAATTTTAAAATTACTATTATTACTATTGAAAAAAAAACATCATTTTTTTAAAGATTAAAAAATATAATTCAAAGTATTTATATAAAAAAATATAATTATTTGTATTATCAATATAATTATTTTTCTTATAATTCAAAGTATTCATATAAAAAATATTATTATGTGTGTTATAAATATTATTATTTTTATTATAATTCTAATTATCAATATAAAAAAATATTATAATTAGTGGTATAAATATTTTTTTTATAATTCTAAATATTCATATAAAAATATAATTATTTGTATTATAAATATTCTTGGGTTTCTAAATATAATTATTTGTGGTATAAATATTATTATTTTTATTATAGTTCTCTTTAGTGTTCTAGACACAGAACTAATTGGACTTGGGTCTTGTATTAGGACACAATTCTGTTGGGTCTGACGTCAAGACCCAAGTATCTTAGGACCCAATGCTCTTGGGTTTCGGTTTTCTAAATAAAATTATTTGTGTTGTTAATATTATGTTTATTATAATTAAAAATATTCATTTTAAAAATATAATTATTTTATTATAAATATTATTATTTTTATATAATTAAAAGTATTAATATTAAAAATAGGATTATTTGTGTTATAAATATTATTATTTTTTATTATAATTAATACAATTATTAATAAATTTGAAAAAAAATATTATCAATATTGAAAAACAACCCTAGATTTGATTTGAAGTGTAAAATTAAAAATTATTATTATTATTATTATTATTAAATTTTAAAAAACTATTATTACTATCAAAGAAAAACCATAATTTTTTTAAAAGGTTAAAAAACATAATTTTTTTGGCAAATAAGTTAAATATTGTGATTAATATTATAATATTATTGTTGGGTTTGGTGTTGTAATCGAACTCAATACTTTTGAGTTCGACGTTTTAATTGGACCTAATATTTTTAGATATTAAATTTCTATGATATTTTAAAGTAACCTGGATCACGACACGAGACTTGAGAGAGAGTTGGCCTAGTATTGTGGTTCAATGTTCAAACTAGATAGGCCTTTAAAGACACAGAAGATGACCTTGGAAACAATGACTTTCGGTTCAACAAAGATCTACGTAAAGCTGGTGCTAAAGCTTTAACCATGAATCTCCGAGTTCTTCTTCCTAAAGTCTTACCACTGTCAGAGGTGCTCCGCTATCAAATAAGCTATTATCGAAATAAATAATGAAGCGGCCAACTCCTAAGGATGCAGGACCTGGTTTGGATATCAAGTCTGGAAGCGACCACTTCTGTGTACACTCTGGTGGGCGGGCAATTATTGATGAGGCTGGTCAGAGTTTAGCACTCAATGATTATGATCTTGAACCAGCTAGAATGGCACTTTATCGGTTTGGAAATGATAGAGAAGAACAATACTTGAGAATTGTTGGAGAGACCGATTGACAAACATGTTATAGGAGTGAAATGGATGTACAAAACTAAGCTTAATCTTAATGGAAGAGTACAAAAACACAAGGCTCACCTTGTAGCAAAAGGATATGCACAAAAATCTGGAGTTGATTACAATGAAACCTTTGCACCAGTAGTAAGGTTGGACATAATTCGAACTCTTATTGCACTTTCAGCACAAAAAGGGTGGAAGTTGTTTCAGTTGGATGTTAAGTCAGCATTCCTAAATGGTGTTCTTAAGGAAGATGTGCATGTTGAGCAGCCTGAAGGGTTTGAAGTAAAGAATGCAGGGCACAAATTTTACAAAGTAAGGAAGGCCTTATATGGATTAAAGCATGCACCAAGGACCTGGTACAGTGAGATTGATATATACCTCTCTTTGTGCACATTTAAAAGGAGCACAAGTGAAGCTACTTTGTATACAAGGTCTGATCAGGAAGGTAACTTAATAATTGTTTCAATATATGTTGATGAAATTGTATATATAGGTAGTAGTGAAAGGATGTTTAGTGAATTTAAAAGAGAAATGATGCAGAGATATGAGATGTATGATCTTGGACTCCTTCACCATTTTCTTGGCATGAGAATACTGCAAACCAATCAAGGTGTATTCATTCAGCAAGGCAAGTATGCCAAATCCTTGCTTAGTAAGTTTGGAATTGATGACTGCAAACCAGTCTCCATTCCTGTGGCCACTGGTGAGAAACTGAAGAAGGTGGATGGGAGTGAGTTGGCTGATGAAGGACTTTATAGAAAAATAGTAGGAAGTTTATTGTATTTGACAACAATAGACCTTTGTTCTGTGATAACATGTTAGCAATTTCAATGGTCAAGAATCCTGTTTTTCATCAAAGAACAAGGCACATAAACAAGAAGTATCATTTTATAAGGGAGACTCTACAAGAAGGAGTAATAAATGTGAAATTCTGCAGAAGTGAAAAACATCTTGCAGCATCTTCACAAAAGCATTGCCTAAAGATAGATTCAAGCAACTAAGGTTGAAGCTTGGAGTTAAACCAGTAAACAACTTAAGAGAGGCTATTGAAAGCTAAGCTGGTTACTTGCGTTTGAATTCTTAGAAGAAGACTCTGCAGGCTGAAGCGAGAAGAATGAAAAAATGGAAGAAATTTTGTTAAATCAGTTAAAGAAGCTGTTAAAACAGTTATGACAGTTATAGTCATTTTTACTGTTACAAATCTATTACAAACCGATTCTAAAACTTATTCCAGATAGGGGTGTAAACTGTGAAAACAAATTGATTATACTGCTGCTTACTCAAAAATGATAGGATCAAGCTTTGCTGGAGGAGACCTAAGAACTCCACAGTTCAATGGCACAAATTATGATTTTTGGGCTATAAAAATAGAGATAATCCTCATAGCATTCGATCTATGGGACGTAATAGAAGTTGGAATACAACTTCCACAATCACCTGAGGTTGCAGATGGATCAGACGATGAAGAGAGTGAAGCTGAGCAAACAACCTTGCAAACATCCACTACCTTAAGAGAAAACTAAATTAAGAATGCAAAGGCATTAAGCTTCATTTAAGGAGCATTAACAGATGACCTTTTCCCACACATAAGAAACGAGAAGACTGCAAAAGGAGCTTGAGACATTTTGAGCAGAGAATTCAGAGGAGATAAAAAGGTTAGAGCTGTGAAACTTCAAGCAGTTAGAGCAGTTTTGAATACATGAGAATGTCAGAAGGTGAAAGCTTAGATGGATTTCTAGCTAAATTCTTTAGGAAATCATTAGGAAAAGATGCATTAGAAACTAGAATTGTGCAAAAATTGCTAATGAGTCTAAGCAGAAGATATAAGTCCATCATGTCTATCATTGAAGAGACACGAGACCTTAATGTTTTAAGTGCAGAAGAGGTCATTGCATCTGTCAAAGTCTATGATAAGAGGGAAGATCTGCATGATGAAATGGACAAGTTAACAGGAATAGAGAAAGCCTTTAGCAGTTTTAAGGTTGGAAACAATTAAGCCTACAGTTCACACAAGGGTTTTTTAAGGCAAATCTACTCAAAAAATGGCAGTCACAAGATAGGAAGGGGTCAAATTGGACTCCAAACAGAAACTTAAACAACTACAAAAATTCAAGTTGGAACAACACTGTTTGGGGAAGTAGTCAAGCAAGTGTAAAACCACAGTGTCAAGTCTACTAGAAGTAACAATTTGGATTGTGTAGACATAAAGGAAAACCAAGATATGGAAGATGCAATCGGTTTGGCCATATTGTAAAAGACTGTGAAAGTCACAGTCACAAACAACTAGCATATTATGCAAAAGAAGAAAGAGTAACCACTAAAACCATGTTCTATGCTTGCCATTCTGCAAGCTTGCAAGATAGAAAGGTATGGTTTATGGATAGTGCTTATAGCAACTACATGACATCTCAAGAATCTAAACTAATCAACATCGATAAAACAATGACCTACAAAGTAAAGATGGGCTCTAGAGACCTTGTGCAAGCAACTAGAAAAGGCACATTGGTTGTGGAGACTTAGCATGGGAAGAGATACATAAAAGAGGTGTTATTTGTTCCTGGATTGGATGAAAACCTATTAAGTGTAGGCTAGATGATGGAGCATGGCTATTATATCCTTTTTGGAGGGAACAAAGCAGTGATAGTTGATGATAAAAGCCTCAACAATGTTGTAGCAATAATGATCATTGGAGGAAATCGATGTTTTCCCCTTTCACTTGAGTCTATAACACCTATAGCAAGGAAAACGTCAATGATTGAGGAATCCTGGATATGGCATAGAAGACTGGGACACTTGAACTTTGCTAGCATGAAGAAGATGCAGCAGAAAAAGATGGTACGTGGACTTCCTGTTTTGACAGAAGTGGAAGATGTGTGTACAGGCTGTGTTTCAGGGAAGCACCACAGGGAGAAATTTAACAAAGAACAAACGTGGAGAGCAAGCTATCCACTAGAACTAATACACATAGACTTGTGTGGACCAATACAGAACGAATCAGTCAGGGGGAACAAATACTTCATCACATTCATTGATGACTATTCAAGAATGTTCTAGGTATACTTCCTTAGGAATAAATTTGATACACTTAATATGTTCAAGAAATTTAAAGCATTTGTTGAATTGTAAAGTGGGTATAAATTGAAGAAGCTGAGGAGTGATAGAGGTGGTGAATATACCTCAAATGAGTTTCAAGAATTCTGTGTAAAACAAGGAATGGAGAGGCAGCTGACAGTTGTATACTCTTCTCAACAGAATGGAGTTATAGAGAGGAGAAACATAACAATCTGTGAGATGGAAAGGTCTATATTGATAGAGAAAGAAATGCTAGTGATCTTCTAGGTAGAAGTTGTGAGTACAGCTGTGTATCTTCAGAACAGATGTTACACAACATCTATTATGGAAAAAACTCCATTTTAAGCCTTCACAGGAAGAAAGCCAGGATTCAAACATCTGAAGGTGGTCGGTTGTTTGTGTTACACACATATCCCATCATCACTAAGGAAAAAATGGGATAGCAAAGCTGGAAATGGAGTCTTTATTGGATATGGTAGCTGTGAGAAAGGGTATAAAGTGTATGATTTGAAATTTGAGAAGATTGTTCTCTCAAGAAGTGTGATCTTCAGTGAGGATAAGTCATGGAATTGGGGAAGAAATCTGATGAATCAAAAGCATTTGTCTCTCAATCTTGAAAGAGATGAAGTTGAAGGTGAAAATCTTGAAGAACATTTTGTTGTAGTCCAACTCGATAATATTGAATATTGCCATCCACATTCTACAGTTGGAGAGTTAGTTGAGAATATTGGCAATGATAACAGTCAACAATCTATACCTAGCTCTACTTTAGTAAAATTAAAAACCTTGGAAGATATATATGCAAGGTGTCACATGTGCATCATAGAACCTAAGAATTATCAAGAAGTTGTTGGAGATAAAGCCTGGTAGGAGGCTATAAAGGAAGAATTGGAAATGATAAAGAAGAACAATACTTGAGAATTGGTGGAGAGATCGATTGACAAACCTGTTATAGGAGTGAAATGGGTGTACAAAACTAAACTTCATCTTGATGGAAGAGTACAAAAACACAAGGCTTGCCTTGTAGCAAAAGGATATGCACAGAAATATGGAGTTGATTATAATGAAACCTTTACACCAGTAGCAAGGTTGGACACAATTCAGACTCTTATTGCACTTGCAACACAGAAAGGGTGGAAGTTGTTTTAGTTGGATGTTAAGTCATCATTCCTAAATGGTGTTCTTAAGAAAGATATGTATGTTGAGCAGCCTGAAGGGTTTGAAGTAAATAATGCAAGACACAAAGTTTACAAACTAAGAAATGCCTTATATGGATTAAAGCATGCACCAAGGGCCTGTCATAGTGAGATTGATACATACCTCTCTTTGTGCAAATTCAAAAGGAGCACAAGTCAAGCTACTTTGTATACAAGGTGTGATCGGGAAGGTAACTTAATAATTGTTTCAATCTATGTTGATGACATTGTATATACTGGTAGCAGTGAAAGGATGCTTAGTGAATTTAAAAGATAAATGATATAGAGATATGAGATATCTGATCTTGGACTTCTTCACCATTTTCTTGGCATAGGAATACTGCAAACTGATCAATGTGTATTCATTCATTAAGGCAAGTATGCCAAATCCTTGCTTAGTAAGTTTGGAATTGATGACTGCAAACCAATCTCCATTCTTTTGGCCATTGGTGAGAAACTAAAGAAGGTGGATGGGAGTGAGTTGGCTGATGAAGGACATTATAGAAAAATAGTAGGAAGTTTGTTATATTTGACAGCAATAAGACCTAATCTGATGTATGCTGCCAATTTGTTGTCACGGTTCATGAATGGACCTACCAAAATTCATATGGGAGATGCAAAAAAGGTCCTAAGATATATGCAAAGAACTCTCAGCTATGGCATTGAATACTTAAGAGATCAATCAACAACTCTTATTGGATTTTATGATGCAGATTGGGCAGGAAGTGAAGATGATAGCAGCAACACGTCTGGCTATGCATTCAGTTTTGGGAGTGGAGCATTCTCCTAGGCCTCTGTGAAACAAAACACAGTGGCATTATCAACTGCAGAAGCTAAGTATGTCTCAGCATCTGAAACAACTGCTCAGGCAATTTGGTTAAGGTTTGTTCTTAAATGCAAGCTGAGGCAACACCTTTGTTATGTGATAACATGTTAGCAATTTCAATGGTTAAGAATCCTGTTTTTCATCAAAGAACAGGGCATATAAACAGGAAGTATCATTTTATAAGGGAGGCTCTGCAAGAAGGAGTAATAAATGTGAAATTTTGCAGAAGTGAAGAACAACTTGCAGACATCTTCACAAAAGCATTGCCTAAAGATAGATTCAAATAACTAAGGCTGAAGCTTGGAGTTAAACCAGTAAAAAACTTAAGAGAGGCTATTGAAAGCTAAGCTAGTTACTTGTGTTTGAAGTCTTAGAAGAAAACTCTGCAGGCTGAAGCGAGAAGAATGAAGAAATGGAAGAAAATCTGTTAAATCAGTTAAAGAAGCAGTTAAAATAGTTATGGAAGTTATAGTTAGTTTTACTGTTACAAATCAGTTACAAACCGATTCTTACATGTGTAAGAATCATAGCCCTCCATTAATGGATGGATGAGATGATCTTGGTTCCTAAAATCTAGGAATCAGTTATTCTTCAACTTGTATAAAAGCAGAGTTTTCTGCATTAATGAAAAAGAAGAATATACAAGATATTTCTCTCCAATCTTCTTTGCAAACTTGCTTACAATTTCTTCTAAATAACTCTAGAAAATCAAACAATAATTAAATGGTCTGTGAAGTTTGATTTGATTCTATCTCTGTCTTCTTGGTTTCTCTGTGTGTTTCTTTGTGGTTTCTTTTTTTTTACTCTCTCTATTCTCTGGTCTCTCCTTGTATACTCTTTCTTCTCTCCTTTGTGTTTGCTCGCTATCCTCTCCTCCGTTCGCATTCTCTGTTCATGTTTTATTTTTCTCAGTCCCCTATGTTTGTTCCTTCACGTCAGTGTGTGTTTTGTTCTCTGTCTTATGCTCTGCCCGGTTCTCTCTATCCCGTGCTCCCTCTGGTATTCTTTTGTTTGTTCTCCTCCTATTTTTCATCAGTTTTTCCTCTGGTCTCACTCCTCCTTTCTCTCTCTCTCTCCTCCATGTCCTTCCCCTTCTTGTTCACCTATTGTGTTCATATTTATAAGCAATAGAACGCCCTTGCACCTCTTAGAGTGGTGATCGTGCAGCCGCTGGGATAGTATCCATTATTGGACTATTAATGGCACATCTCATATGGGAAAGACGTTACCATGTTCTCTAACGTTTCTGTTGAATCGGGCTAAAGGAGATGAACCATTTGCTTCGAAACGGGGATGGGAATAGCCAATTTCAATTTGGTCACTGATGTCTTGCAATTTTGTAATCAAACCCCTGGGTAAATTGTAATTGTACCCCTTCATTTTAGTTCCATTTATAAAATGGTCATTGGACTTTATTTTCTTGCTCTTGTAACCCGAATCAACCTCAAACTTTGGTATTTCTTCAATTAAGCCTTTAATTTCATTAATTAAACTAATTCTAAGTTCAATTAAGTTCTCAAACTTATCAATTCTTCAATTAAACTATTGATTTGGGCTATATTTGTTTCCCAGAAGTGGTTTTCAGGAAATTATTTTCCAAACTTTTCCGTGTTTATTTGTCATTAGGAAAGTTGGTCAACTGAAAACACTTTCTAGTCAAAGAAAAATTTGGCTTGGTTTCCAGAAAAGTGTTTTCCTGGAAAATACTTTCTGGAAGTTGTGAAAAATTTAGAAATGTCATATTATTTGTTGATTATATTAAATTTGGCTCTTAAACTTTTGATTGCTATATGTATTTTATTTTGAATATTTATTTTTCAGTTTCATCTCTTAAAATTTAATTTTTATGTTAACTTTGGTCCTCATTTTTATAATTGTTATTTTCTTTTTCTTTATCATTTTTTTATTGAAATTTTTTATCTATCAAATTTGATCATCATTCTTTTGATTGTTATATATTTTATTTGAAATAATTTATGAAATGTTAATTATTATTATTTTAATTTCTTTATCTTTCATGTTTTTTTTTTAGATTTGATCTCTATTATTTTGATTATTATTTATTTTATTTGAGATAATTTATGAAATTATATTTTTTTTCAATTTCATTCTCATTTAATTTTTTTAATTTGTAAGATTTGTTCCTTATTATTTTAATAAACTTGAGAAAATTAAAACATTAATAAGTTATTTTTCTGCTAATTTTCTATGACATAATCAAACACTGGAAAGTGTTTTCCAACTTATTTTCCATTACACTACCAAACATCAGAAAATAATTCACTTTCCAAAAAAAAACTACTTTCCAGCAAACAAACAGGGCCTTGATTAATTGAACTAATTCAAAGTTTAATTAAGACCACAAACTTCTAGTTTATATTGTCTTGACACAAATTTCAATTTATTCTTCATTTATTTCATTATTTTTCTAAAAAAATTTCATTCATTTTTTAATTAAAAATTAGGTTATGATATTTTTGATATAAAAAACTCTTTGCTCTCTATACGTCGATTTGCTATCAATAAATAATAATAATAATAATAATAATAATAATAATAATAATATATTTTTTGAATTTTGTGGTCATTTTTATCATGTCAAGGATTGTACTTTCAAGGGTATCATTCTTTTCAGCACAATTAAAAATAGATTTTACCTTACCCAATTATCATGCCTTTTCTACTTTTCTTCTATCACCTAGGTTTTGACATCCTTATTTTGGTCATCCTCATGCATATGTGTTGTATTATTTAGTTTCTAATAAATATTTTTTTGTGTTGTTATGTTTTTTAAAATTTTAGTTGTATTACCTTTTTCTTGAAAAAATCTAATAGATCAACTTTACCCTTTAGAATATGTGAGTTGCTTCTTTGGATTTACTATTTATTGGAACCTTCCTCTAAAAAATAATAATAATTTACATTGCTAAAAAGTATTTGTGCATAAAAGAAAACTATTGATAACTAAATATGATTTTTTTAAAAAATAAAAAATTAATATTTTACATCCCTAAAAAGTGTTTGTATATAAGATAAAAATATTGTATTATTTATTATTTTAATTTTCTTTGTTTGAAAGACTTACAAAAAAAATATGAACAACCTCATTAAATTATTTTTCAAACCTACTAAAACTTTTAAAAACTGGTTTTGTTGTTCTCTAGATTCAAAATTATTGCATTTGAACTAAAAGTTTGAAATTTTCTTTTTCATGACTCTATTTGTTTTTTAAAAAATAAATAAATGGAGTATTACTTTATTTGTAAAGACATTTCCTTGGAATCACATTCCAAAACAATGGGAATTACAATCCAAGGGCTTGGGAATGTGAGTAATTTTTCAAGACTATACACTCCAAATATTAATATTGATTGGACACATACATACACCCTTATTTTACTTGATAATTAAAATTTAATCAAGTGAACTTTTTATGTTATTTTTTGAATCAAAAAGTTAGTTTTCTATACCAAAAAATTAATTTCTTATTTGGATCTATTTCAATATTTCATTTTTCAATACTAGTAATATGTCTATACTTTTTAAATAAAAAGAAAATATTAATATTTTAAATTTAGATATTTTGAGTTTTAAGGTCAAATTAATCTAATGTTCACTTAATTGATTTTGTTTTAGCTCTTTTAAATATTTCTTTCTTAAGGTTAATTCTTATAGTTAATGAGATATGAATTCATTTTCGTGGTTCTTTTAATTTGAACTTAGAAGATAGTATAAAAGAGACATAAATAAATTAATTCCTTTGAATTCACAATACTAATACGAGAGATGTGCTCTTATAAGATTATCCAAAAATACTTGATGTTGAGGTTATTCGATTTAGTCCTTTTTTTTATATATACTTTTCTTTTGTTGAAGGTTATTTGATTTAGTCCTTTTTATATATATATAGTTTTCTTTGTTGGAGGTTATTCTATATATACTTTTTTTTGTTGGAGGTAATTTTTGTGGTAATTTTTTTTTATACTTTTCTTTTGTTGGGGAATATTTTTTTGGTCTTTTTCTTTATACTTTTCTTTTGTTGGAGGTTATTCGATTCACCTTATGTACTATTTTTCTCAGCAATGAAAACAATATTTAGAAATGGAAAGAAATTATTCATGTAAAAGACCATAACATTCCGAGGCTTGATAATTATCTTAAGAGCAAAGCTCAAATTAATTTCTCAACTACGAACCAATTCTCAACTAAGTGTCTAAACTACGAGTTTCCATGTTTAGATTGCATGCATAGTTAATGCAATAAAAGGATGCGATTTTGAGGGGAATCTGACGTTTTACATTAATCAAACGAAGTAAGTGTTTCCAATAATGGAAGAAGGGATAATGCTTCTCCTTTAGGGACCTAATTGATAAAAATATTAATTCCAGAGATATATTGAAAATCTCTATATCGTAATTTTGCAATTATCTTAATTTTTCGGTTAAATGAAAACCTCCTCTACTATAAAGTTTATCTTCCCTTCCATCCTTTTCTTTCCAAGACCATACCAATCTTCAAACTCTTTCCATATAACAATCTCTCTCTTCTTCTATCCCTGTCTGATCTTTTCTAGAGAAAATGAGTGGAGGCAAGCCTTCTTCAAAAAGGAAAGGAGTTGAAGAATATGAAGACGCATCAGTAAATACAGAAGTAGAACTTCATGTTGAACATGATGCTATTTTTCATGATCATGTACCAATTGTTTCATATTACAACGACCGTATCACACCTCTCCTTGATGCAGTGGACAGGCTGAGGCAACTCCAGGTAGTGAAAGAAGGCATACAACTTCCAACCATTGTTGTTGTTGGCGATCAATCTTCAGGCAAATCCAGTGTTCTTGAATCATTGGCTTGTATCAATCTTCCTCGTGGCGATGGCATTTGCACTAGAGTGCCTCTCATTATGAGGCTTAAACATCACCCATCTCTTGTACCAGAGATTTTCTTGCAGTTCAATGACAAAACAGTGCCTACTGATGAAGCCCACATTGCTGATGCTATCAATCTTGCCACCGATGAGATTGCAGGCAACGGTAAGGGCATATGTAACACTGAATTAACTCTTGTAGTGAAAAAGAATGGTGTTCCTGATCTTACTCTTGTTGATCTCCCTGGAATTACAAGAGTTCCTGTTCATGGTCAACCTGCAAATATCTATGAGCAGATAGCAAATATTATAATGAAGTATATTAGTCCTGCTGAGAGTGTTATCCTTAATGTTTTGTCTGCGAGCGTTGATTTTTCCACATGTGAATCCATAATGATGTCACAGAAAGTCGACAAGAACGGTGAGAGGACTCTTGCTGTGGTTACAAAGGTTGATAAATCACCTGAAGGGTTACTTGAGAAGGTCACTAGAAATGATGTGAATATAGGCCTTGGTTATGTGTGTGTTAGAAACCGTATTGGTAACGAGTCTTATGAGGATGCAAGGAAGGAAGAAGCTGCACTGTTTGCTACACATCAACTTTTGTCCATGATTGATAAATCTACAGTAGGTATCCAAGTTTTGGCTCAAAAACTGGTGCGAATTCAGGCCAATATTATTGCTAAGTGCTTGCCTGATATCGTCAGAAAGATTGATGAGAAGTTGAAAAAGAGTATTTCAGAGCTGAATGGGATGCCCAGGAGGTTGGTGTCAGTTGCTGAGGTCATGGCAGCTTTCTCGGGCATTATTGGATCTTCCCAGGAGTCTTTGAGGAAAATCCTTGTAAGAGGGGAATTGATGAATACGCAGAAAAAAGATATTGCACTGCACTGCTAGATTGGTTGAAATGCTCAATCAATTCTCAACTGAACTTCATAACTGCTCTGACCATACAAAGAAATTTATGATGAATGAGATTGCGGTTTTGGAGAAACAAAAGGGAATTGCCCAATACGTTTCCTCACGCTGCCTTCCTTACCATCCTGCAGCAAAAGGTTGAAGAAATATCAGAACTACCAATAAGGTTTGTTGAAAAAGTGTGGGCTTACATTGATGGTGTGGTCATTTCAGTTTTGGATCGTCACTCGGAGAACTATCACCGACTTCAGTTATTTATCCGACGAGTAGCCCATAAACTTGTAGCTAAAATGAAAGACCGGTCCATTGATTGGGTAACAGAGATCGTTCAGATGGAGAAGGAAACGGATTACACATGTAATCCAGAATATATGAAGGAATGGAACAAGCTCATCGCACAGCAGCATACAGTCATTGAAGACATCATGCAAAGAGGCCGATTATACCTTGTAAATATTGAAGGCTTTGGAGATGTTGAAGTTGGACATCTGATGGTGTACAAGCTTATTCTGCCTAAAGCTTTCGACTTGAAGATGAGGGTGTTTGCTTACTGGAAGGTTGTCTTGATGAGGTTGGTTGACAATATGGCTCTGCATCTGCAGCTCAGCATCCGAAATCTTCTCTACAAGGAAATGGAAAAGGAGATTTTTAATGAGTTGGTAGACACTGCTGGTGATGTGATAGAAGGAATGTTAGAGGAACCTCCATCTGTTGCTAATAAGCGTGAGAGGCTGAACACAAGTATCAAGTTGTTGAGGGAGTCTAAAGAGGTGCTGGCAAATATCAGAGACAAAATTGAATGTGGTGATCTCTAGAGCTTAACAGATTATGAAGCTTGTAATGCTTTTCTTTTTTCTTTTAGTTAATAGATTAGTTCTATTATGGTGTTTGTTATCTACTATGAGCTTCTGGTTTGCTAATTAAGCTAAGATACTATGAATGTATTACAGTGTGTGATGGTGAACTTTGTCAGGTGATTTGCGTATTTGAGTCTGCAAAATTGGATTTCTTTTGTGCTGCATATTTTGCTATCTCATGTGATAGTTTCTATGTGCAAGCCCTTCAAATGTTTAATCCCATACCCTTCTATGTTCTGTTTTCCATATTTCCAACTTTAGTATTTCCATCTACTGTAATTTCCCAGGTTGCCTTGTTCTTTGTTTCTTCTGTGTTGCGCTTTTTTCCTTTAAAAGATTGTCTGCTTATTTTGTAAGAAAAATCCAAATAGAACAAAATCTAGGAGTTGAAGTGTTGTGTTTGTATTTGGAGGTGTTTTATTTTCCAAGTACTCGCGGTGTGAAACTAAAACCAGACATGCTCATGCATTGATAGTCCCCTGGCACTAATAATACTTGTGATAAATGTTTTTTTTTTAAAAGAGAACACATTAAGTAAGAGATAAGGGATGCGATTAACGAGACACATTTTTTTATCCTTATTTAAAAAAAAAAAAAAAAAAGCTGGTTAAATTCAAGAAGTGAAAAAAAAAATTCTCTATAGGAAAAAAGCAAAGGCCACAACAATAATTTTTTTTTAATGTGATCCTTCAACAATTTAATTTATTTAAGGTGGGGATTGATGATTTATCTCGGTTAATCTCGTAAGGGTTTCTCATAATGTTTAAAAGAAATTATGACATTCAATAAATACTTAAATTTAAAAAAATCAAATTTAATTTTTTTGCACCGAGGCCAAAATTGACAATGAAAAAATAATTCCTAGGCTATTTCTTTTTAATACCATTGAGGTGTGTTTTTTATATTTTTTTTAAAAAGGTTTTAATATTTTGGTCTATGACTTCAATTTTTTCATGTTTTAGTTTTGAGAAAGGAGAGAGTCTCAAAAAAGAAGAAGAGAAAGAGATGTGCTTGTTTGATTTTATTGGACCAAATAGCCAAAATTGGGGTTGAGAGAATATATATATATATATTATATATATATATTATGTTTTGAACCAATATAAGGTTTTTTTGGTTGATTTGAAAGTTAATTTCTTGAGGTTATATGAATGATTTTCGATTTTTTTATCATCTTTTTTTTCTTCATTCCATGTTTATTTAAATTTAAAATAAATGACTAAATATATATTATGTATATCACTTTATTAGTTCCTCATATTAAATTGCGTAGAGCTCAACTACTTTGTGAGCTGCTTAGAATACTATCAAACAAGCTCAAATATTTTGCTCATGACACGAGACTTGAGAGAGAGCTGGCCCAGTACTGTTGTGGCTCAAGGTTCAAACTAGATAGGCCTTTAAACAAACCCCCCAAGAAAAAAGAACGGAAAGATCACATCATCTATTCCAGTGATCCCCAACGTCAAGCTATAGCTCCCACAGCAAGGAATCAAACTACGAGAACGAGTAAACCCTAGAATCAAACGTAGGATCTCAAGAATCTATTGAAGTACAGTGCTCTTCACTCTACAAGTTTCTCAAAAACACAGCTACGGGGATAGATTAATGGGTACCGGTTCATGATTCTTCAAACATATTATACTTGAGATTCCAAGATATGCAAACATATCAAAAGAAAGAGCTTATGCAACTGGTCTGGGCTAAACAGTTGTCATGGCATGTAGCATCTGCATATTGATTAAGTCCCATGTGATATGGTGTAGGAAACTTCCATTACTAATTAATGTGCATCAACTCTTGCTCAGGGTAAAGGGAAGATTGGTTCAATGAAACCAGTGCTCATTTGCGAGCTCACTTTGGTGAGCATCGACCACAACCATCGCTCAAGGTATACATGCTCACAATAATGCTTCATGACACGCAAATATTACTAGAACAGAGATCTGCAGATGGTAGAACAGCAACAGTGTGCAGTAGAGGATTTACTATACGGCATAAATAGAAGTAGATGAGCATTTCAAGATCACTTGCATCTCAGAGAAGATACAAGTAGCTAGTGAAAAACAAAAAAAAGATTTTAAGTGGAACAAGACAAAATATGTACGAAAAATATTTTAGATGCACTTGTAAAGCTAATTTCCACTTACAATGAGGATGATTGAAAAGCTTCACAACTTACGGCCATTCTATTTTTTTACTATATTTCTAAGCTCCAACCCCAAAAGCTATACTCTTACAGAAACTATTCATACAAAGATCAGAACGAGCGTATGGACAGCAAAACATAGTTCAAGTAATTGTTAAGCAACAAGATGGTGAAGTGGGAAGCGGAAATAGACCAGAAGAGACATGTTTTGGAGGGGAAAATTATCAGTAAAAGACCATTTTCCTATATCAGACTGCCTATTGTGTCACAAAGTGTAATCCAGTTGTATGCTTTTTTCTCACAGTCAATAATTATTCACCAAACAATGAAATTAGCATATTAATGGTAAATCAAATGAGCGGAAATAGTTGTGGTATCAGCACACAGCATTGCTCAAACGCATACCACATTTGAAGTTAGAAAGAAAAAGTAAGCAAACTCTGTGACATGAAGCTTCAATTCTATAAGGTACTTAAAACAAATCTTTCAGAACATATATTAGACTATATATGTCAAAAGCTGCACCAGCTAACTAACATAAAAGAGCTCTCCTTTACCTACATCTTAACAAAGTCAAAACAGATTTGAGAGAAATTCATCCTTCTGTTGGAACACATTCTTCCTTTGGATCTTGTTCTTTTTGAGGAGCACCTTCTATGATGAAGAAGGAAACAACACACTAGTTCATGGATGTTTTTTTTTCAATAAAATATCTTCTCATCCCTTTTCCAGCTATGATTATTAAACAACGCATCACAACTAATTACATGTAAATATTGAGTTTTGAGACACATCTTCTAATAACTCCAACCATAATGATTTAATAACACAAATAAAAAAAACACTATGAGTTGTTGGGTTCTAATACCAACTATTGCATATTAAAACAATACAAGGAAGAAAGCAACATAAAATTCTATCGAATAAAGTCACAACACAAAACACTAATTTGAAATTTTATCAATTAATATTTTATTTTACAAAAACTCAATATTAAGAAACTTATATACTAGAAAAAAATCTTAATAAAGCTCGAAAAATAATATAAGAGTTCTAAACCAAATATAAAAAAAGAAATTTGAAACCAACTAGGAAAATATAGCAAATCCTATATAATAATTTCCAAATCTTATTTAAAGGACTTTTCAATTACCGATGACTATGGAATTTTAACCATAAAAAAAACATTCCCTCTAAAATTTAAAAATATTTCACTAACATTAAATCAAGATTTATAAATGTTAACTTAAAACTAGAAGTTTAGGATAAATCTCCTAATTAAAATATTTCAAATGTGTAGTAGGGAGTGAGAGTTGCAAAACCAGGTTATCAATAGCATAATGATAAGTTACAACCATTGATGTTTCTAATATATGGTTGGATAGACTATTACCAAATGGTTTTTATCATAGTTATTAAATTGAGGCCAAGCTTGGTTGTCGACTAGGTAATTCGTTAACTCGGAGCCTGGCATGGAGTGAGTTTTCTTTCTATCTGGAATAGACATTAACCTCGTCAAATTTGGATGAATTGATCATGACTACATTAACCTTGTCAACCTGCGTGACCTAGTAACTTGTCAATCCGAAGTTGGGCTTAGGACAAGTTTCCTTTTGATATGGAGTGGTAACTTAACAGGTAAATTTATTATCTGGTTAACTGAAGCCAAATCTGAATGAGATCTCCCCAAGTTAATTTGAAGAGATTTTTGTTTAATTTTTGTGGTGAGGATATTATTTTCTTTTGTCTAAAAACATCATCATTTTGAGATATATCGAGGTTTATTCATTCATCCTCTAACCCACGAGTTAACCTGAAAACCCACCATTCTGGGACTTGTACCAGGCAAGCCCTAATCAATTTGGCCGCAAACTTAGGTTTTTAATCTTTTCGTTGAAGTTTCCACATTTTCTGGTGGGACATGAGCTAAGAAGATGCCAAATGCACTGTTATGTCTCTCTCAATTTCTTAGCTAGGTACGTGAATCATACTACGAAACAGTGTAGATAGACGATACCCTATTTTCTATTTTTGGGGGTTGAACATTAATTACTGGCACAAATATATAGACAGTTATGTATAATCCCCACCTATTTTGAAATTTCTATCAAGGAGTTGCTCAATCTTTTCCCCAGCAATCAATTTTTGAGGAACATTATCTAATGCTTGCATGTGCATAGGCATTGCATGTAACCCTTTCTCTAGTATAAGAGGAGGACCATAGTTGTGCACTGATAATAAACTCCCACGTAAAAGTCTCCGCATCTCTTGAAATCCAATCTATAGCTTTTCTTTTCTTTTTGTTATGGAGTTGTTCTTGGCAATGCTTCCACTGTTATTGTACTATATTATCTTCAACCTTTATAAGTTAGGATACCAAAAGAAAGATCAATGTTGCTATATGCTAAGCTATGAGTGCCATAAAGCCGCTGAAGACCAGAAGCTTGATCCTAGATCCAGTGCTAGAATTATTTCACGAAACAAGAATCTCGGAATAGAAGAATACAAGTTTCTTTTAAAGACTACGGTTAGTTCTGGCATTGGTGAAGAAACTTATATCCCAAAAAATATCGTGGAAGGAAGAGAGGAATCTGCAACTCTTATGGATGAAATTTCGGAGATGGATGATATCCTTTTCGATACTGTTGATAAGCTCTTTGCTAAGACAGGAGTTTCTCCATCAGAAATCAACATTATTGTCTCTACAGTCTCTTTGTTCTCACCAGCTCCCTCTCTAACAGCTCGAGTAATAAACCGTTACAAGATGAGGGAGGACATCAAGGCATTCAATCTCTCTGGAATGGGCTGTAGTGCAAGTGCAGTAGCCATTGATTTAGTCAAGCAACTGTTCAAGACACACAAGAATTCATTTGCAATCGTTATGAGCACAGAATCCATGAGTTCACATTGGTATCCTGGAAAAGACAAGTCCATGATGCTCTCCAACATTCTATTTCGTACTGGGGGCTGCTCCATTCTCTTAACAAATAACAGAGATTGGAAGAATAAAGCCCTCATGGAATTGACTTGTTCTGTACGCACACATATCGGCTCTAATGATGAAGCATATAACAGCTGCTTCCAAGCAGAAGATGACCTTGGAATCAATGGCTTTCGGCTCAACAAAGATCTACCTAAAGCTGGTGCTAAAGCTTTAACCATGAATCTCCGAGTTCTTCTTCCTAAAGTCTTACCACTGTCAGAGGTGCTCCGCTATCAAATAAGCTATTATCGAAATAAAATAATGAAGCGGCCAACTCCTAAGGATGGAGGACCTGGTTTGGATATCAAGTCTGGAATCGACCACTTTTGTGTGCACCCTGGTGGGCGGGCAATTATCGATGAGGCTGGTCAGAGTTTAGCACTCAATGATTATGATCTTGAACCAGCTAGAATGACACTTTATCGGTTTGGAAATACATCATCCGGCGGCCTGTGGTATGTTTTAGGTTACATGGAGGCTAAGAAAAGGCTCAAGAAGGGTGATAGAATACTAATGATCAGCCTTGGGGCAGGTTTTAAGTGCAACAATTGTGTGTGGAAAGTTCTGAAGGACATGGAGGACACGAATGTCTGGAAAAACTGCATAGATCAATACCCTCCAAAAACCTTAGCCAACTCTTTCTCTAAGATCTTAGCTTCGATCAGTGATGAAAGCGTGAATTTCACCAGCCTTGAAGATTACCTACCATAACATAATAAATCCAGCAGTTAGCATAATTATATGGTCTGTGAAGTTTGATTGGATCATTGAATAAAGCATGAATTTCGCCAGGCGTGAAGATTTCATACCATAAGATAAGACATCTAGTTATTTGCATAATTATATAGCATAATTATATATATGGTCTCATGCTGGGGGCTTAAAGTAATCTGTCTTTAGATCGACCTTCCTTTCAGCCTCTCCCTGTCTGTTGCGTATAGTGTGGAAGTAGCTTAAGGTATAATAGTGATGTGGCCCTTATCTATGATGTTCATGTAATAAGTTACAATAAGCTATGTAAAACAATATTGATGTATTGAATAAACTTATATCATATCCTTTGTATCTTATCTGTACTAAGTTTTCGTGATCTCTGCAGATGAACCTGGTTATTGATCACCCTTATATCAAATGTTTTTGGGAACATTTGGATTTTCGATTGAATTATTACTATAGAATCTTGAAGTCTTTCTCCGAATTGTTTCTTTTACTATAGAATCTTTCCTAATCGAGATGTGCTCAACCTCCGTATTTGTTTTATGGGATCTTAATTTGATGTGAAGTTAATAGATGATTCTATATTCCGGTGTTCATATGATTATCTGACATGCTTATTCTTCTGCTGTTTTTAGGAAAATTACTTAGGCTCTTCCAAGATTTGCCTGCGATTTTACTTTTCTTCCATCATTTCAGAAATTACATTTTTACATATCACTGTTTATAATATTTATAACACTTTATAAACTAATTTGAGTGTGCAAAAACTAAGTCAACAAAACAGGTTAAGAAAATTATAGGATTGCTATTGTGTTTGAATTAATAGCTAAACATCACTTAAAAGTTAAATATTACAATATTGTGATCATCAGTGTACAAGTTACAAACTTTCTCAAAAAAATTAACAAATAGTATCCTATTTTTAAACACCATTTCTACTCACCATATCATCATCTACATCTTCCATTTTTAAACACCTTTCTCTCCCTGGCCACCATTAAAACTTCCCCAAACACTATTTGCAACCAACAATCACAACCAAACACACCATTTCCATGTAAAACACTCACTACCATAGATCATCTTCTCCCTCACCACATTGCCATAATTTTTTGCATATTCCATCATTTTTGTAAATTCTCTTCTCCGTATTACCATTTAACAAGTGTGTCCCCACACACACACATACACTAGCATCATTTCAATCTATATTCTTTTTTAGAATAACACTCACATGGAACATCTTGGCGAACTATAGGTCGAACAGGGTAAAATTAAAAATCAGTCCCCATTTAGTTTTATGGTAATTATAAAACTCTAAGTTGTCTATTAGAATTTTTAGATGAAGGGTTAGTTATGTAAGCGGAAAGATAAAAATCACCCTATAAATCCTATCTAAGATAAGTTGCTTTGCTATTTATTTTAAAAAGAAAGATGTTTGTTATGCTTGGAGATTATAAACTAACATATTAATTTTTATTGTAAACAATACTTAAACTAAAAGAATGGTTTTGGATTTGAGCCTGAAAACAACTTAATCCCTACTTTGATAAAAGATAGGCGTTGGACCCACAGGGATGGTGAGTTACTGATGGACATGAGACCGTTCTATAGATTGAAATGGACCTAAAGGCCAACACTCACTCTTAATGGACCTATATTATATCATATTGATCCAACCTAACTTACTCGCAACATTAAGAATGATATTCCAAATGCAAAATAAGTAACACATAATAAATGGCATAAAGATATAATTGCCAAATTCAAATACCCTATAATAAACACCAAAGGATAGAAACCAAGACTGGATGATTTAATTCTTGGTTGAGTTATTAAAATAAGTGACACCTTATACATCATAACTAACAAAACACATAATAAATGACATAAAGATATAATTGCCAACTCAAATACCTGATGCTCAAAATCTATGGATAGGAGCCTAGAATAGATCCTCTATTCCAAAGTAGAGTTCTCATTAAAGATGACAATTCATGACCTTAAAAGCATGTAAATCTTCATCCCTGATATCTTTTAACTCAAATATATGGCTCCACTATATTTTTTGTTATTGTTAAAGTTTCCTCAACATTCTATTAATAATGTATTTGAGTGTCTCGTTTAATAAGAAAGTAACAACTCTTGCAGAATGAATATGTTATCGGTTAGTTGGATGTCTATTACTTAAAGTAACTTGGAGTTGATGAAGCCTAATGTTTAAAAAAATTTCAATATTACTGTTGATTTGTCCAATTATCCCATCATTAGTGAGAGCCATCATTTTCTGCAACTCATTAATTTAGTCATTTATGAAAAATCTAATGTTTGTCCCTTAAAATAAGAAACTCATAATTTAGACTTGGTTTTCAAAAAAATAAGTGTTGGACTTGTATAGATGGTAGAAATAGAGATTTGGCCCCACTCTTTTAAATATATCCAAAATGGGTCTGAAAGGTGCCATAAATACATAATAGGCTTATGTGGGGAAACATTCATTTAGCCTAGTTTCACTCATAACAATAGAGATAATATGTTGTAACACATAAACAATTATCAAAAACATATTTACAAAAAAAAATACAAAAAAAACATAATAGTGTTACTTATTATTAAATCATATGTTATCACTTCGAGAGTGTCTCACCAATAGGATAATAGTTCACTGTATGATGGAAAAGTGAATCAAGAGATTATTGTCAAATTCACCCTTCAACTCACCACTTCATATTTATTATTTTGGAATGCACCCTTCAATTCACCAATTCATGTTCATGTTTAATAGAACAATTTCTTTTAAAAACAAAGCAACAATTCATCAAAATAGCATGCAATCACTTTTTATATTTTATATTTTTTCATCTTTTTTTGTTTTATGTGAAAACAATCCTATAGTATATTTTTTTTTTTTTGGAAAACACATTTTCAATGTACATTCATATGCAAAACATATCATGTTAAAAAATTCAACACGCAAGAAAATCAAACAACCACATACATGTCACATCCATGCATAAAATTATCGGCACACATAAAACTAAACACATGAAAACATAAAAAAATAAAAAATCCAACACGTTAAATTGTTCAAAAATTCATTTGGGGTTTGAAATCATCCTTCAAGAGTCATTAGAGTTACCGTGAAGTTATGAAAATCAAGAGGAACAATGTTGCGAAACTAGGTAGTCTTAGCATGGGAACACATGTTGCCTTTGTTGGTTGTTTTTTTTCGATCGGAAGCATCATTCCTTTTTCTTTTGTTCTATGCTAGCATTGAAGAAAATAAAGGCCTATGGATGAAGACTAGACATCAAGAAGGATCAATTATCTTTTCTTCTTATATCTCTTAGTCTTTTTTATTATTTTCTCTCTCTATTAGTTTTTCTATTTGTACCATAGGTTGGGTTGTTGTTCCTATATTGAGTTATCATTGTTTATGATTATGATAAGTTGTTGGCATGGTGGAGAGAAAAAGGTCACTTTTGGTCGTAACTACAAGATCAGGGGAAGGAAAGGATTGTCAAGATGAGTGGTTGAGCATCTACCATTAGGTTCAACCTCAATCTAGTGCAATAATGGTCAACGTCTCCAAGGTTCATTGTCAGTGATGGTAGAAGAGAGAAAATGAAGGAGGGGGGTTGTTATCGTTTCATCTTTTTTTTCTCTCTCTTTTTTTTTGTTGCACATATTTTCTTTTCTTTTATTTTATTTTTGAAAATGCCTCATCACATCAATTTTTTTCTCTTTTTATATTTTATCCAAAATATTTTCTCTTGGTTTTCCACCCCATTCTCTACCATTTATACATCTTTTGTACTACATTAATTATGTGTATTGTTATTCTTGATTCCTTATTTTTTCTTATCCCCTTATTATATTTTTTTGGTCCTTCATTTCTTACTTGATTATCTTTCCACTCATAGGACATTTTTTGTTGTTTATTTTTTTTCTTTGATTTTTTTAGATTCTTTTTTATTTTTTGGAAATTCATCAGTATAAAAATGAACAAAAAGGTAAAAAAATGACAAAATAAGTGGAAATTGGCCTAATTGAGTTGTAGATAAGTTTTTTTGATATTTTTTTATTATTTTTTCCTTCTTTTAAAAATATGTTAAAAAACAAGGGGTGAAAAACATGTTATGAAAAATGTCATAGAACTTTAGATTGCAGGTAGAATAGCTCTTCTTAAAACTTGAATTCTCTCGCTGAAAAAGGCAATAGGACATCTGAGCCTAGATGCATCATCTATTACCTTAAATAGCTTGTTGAAATCAAGGAGTGCCAAAATAGAAGCTTTAGTCATCTTTTGTTTCATAAAATGAAAACTAGCTTATACTTCATCCATTCATTGAAAAGTAAATCCTTTTAAGTGCTCTATAATGGGTATTATCAACGAACTAAAATTTTGAATTGGTTATAGACTCTCCTTAATGTTGGCCACTATATAATTTCCATTGCTTTTGATTGGCAACCTGAAATCCATCCACAAATACAACAAAACAAAAAAAAAAGTAACAATATTGGTGAAAAACTTACACTTTTAGTGGTTGACATGGAAACATTATTTTTTCAAAATGTTCAAGGAAGCCTGTAGATGTTATAAATATGACTCTAAAGATGGATTGTAAATCAAGATATTATCAAAATAAACCACAATAAATATACCCATGAATGATTTAAATAATTATGCATAAACCTCATGAAGGTGATATGAGTATTTGATAACCTAGACTGAATCGCTAACCACTCGTACAACACATACTGCATTTTAAAAGCTATCATACATCCATCCCTTAGCTTGATTTTTATTTAATGGTAGCCATTTGAGATCAATCTTGAAAAACACCTTGGAACCTATTAATTGATCCAGCATATCATTTACCTATAGTATCAGGTACCTATACCTCATTATGATCAATTAATAGCTTAGCTATCCACACACATATGTCAAGAAGTATCTTTTTCTAGAACCAAAATGGTTGAAATTATAAATAGGCTCATGCTCTCCTAAATATACCCCTTTTATAGCAACTCCACCACATGCCTCTACAATGCTTTGGCCTATTTAATTATAAGTTTATATATTTGTTTATTTGGCAAGCTAAAACCTATAATCAAGTCAATTTGATACTAGATATCTCAAATGAGAGGTAATCCCTAGGTTAACTCCTCCAGCATCAAATTTGTGAATTTTGTTAGCATACCCTATACTATCAACAACATCCTCCTCCTTAACATTACTACTATAGGGTATTAGGGCATACATTACCCATTCATTTTTTTTTTTTTTTATCTTTGTCATAATCTGGAAACCCTTGAAAAAATGAGCAATTATAATGAATATCAGAAAAAACAATAATCGATACCAATATGATGGTATCGTAATGAGCTGTAAAGAATAAAAATGATGAAAGGTAAAATGAGATAAACTGAGATAAGAAAATAGTCTTAAGAGTTTGTAGAATAATTAATTTAATACAAGGAAAAAAAATAAAACAAGACAAGTCAGATTTTTGGTGAAAAATCACCCATTGACAGTTTTATTCTATTACACATAGCTCAATAACATCAATTTTGTATAGAATATACTAACAAAGTTAATCCATTAGTGTATCTGTTGGCATTTTGTAGTTCGCTGGTATTTCCATCGGTATACAATATTTTCTATTGCTAGATTGTATTTGTATTCCTTACATATTCATCCTACAAATACTTAAAATCATAATAACACACACAACAAAATATAACCAGTTTTGTGTAGAATATTAAAATATATAAAATTAATGTTTTCATGTCATTTAATAATAAATTAACATCATTGTCATTACATTAAAGTTAATTTCATCTAGAAATATTACATTATAATTTATGGCATTACACATTTGTGCTATGTAAGTTAATCAGAATTGTCTTGTTCTTTAATTTCATCATCTTCATCACAATCTTCTATGTTGATTTTGTCATTATCATCATCTTCATTGACTTCTTTATGTCCATTGATTCTCAAAACATCATTTTACTCAATGTTAACATTAATCAAAGTATTCTCGGGGACATGAAAATTTGAATTTTCTTCTAAGTCATCAAATAGAACAACTCAATATGGATCAACTAACTCATCAAGTTGAAAGACATCATCTGTAAATCCCAAGAAAATCAAGGCTGGATTAAATTAAAAAAAATAACTCCAACGAGACTGATCTTGCTTGAATCGGTGTGCTATAACTCCAAATATAGTTAAAAATATGAGGAAAAGCCAGACAATAACAATTCAAAAAAATGAGATAGTAATAGTACGAATGATGGGAAATGTGAATTACTGTATGTATATGTATTCAAGGAGAAAGGTTGTTGTGTGAATTGCTAAGTGATGAAATTATTACTGACAAATGGAAAAAAAAAATGAGAAGTGTGATTGCCACGTTAGTGTATGTTAGGATTCCAGGGAAGGGGATTGCCACGTTTGGACTACCATACATTTAGTGTATGTTAGGATTCCGGATAAGGGGATCACCATGTTTTGGCTAGCATATATTTAGTATATGTTAGGATCCTTGGTAAGGGGATCACCATGTATTGTTTAACATACATTTAGTGTATGTTAGGATCCCAAGTAAGGGGATTATGATGTATTGGTTAGCATTTATTTAGTGTATGTTAGGATCCCAGGTAAGGGAATTACCTTGCATCAACTCCTATGGGGTGATAATGATGATACCAGTACTGGTAATGTGTTAAACAAAAATAATCATGTTTGATCTTATAAAGTCTGGAATCGAGGTTAATAGTGGAAGAGGGAACGTTTATTAATAGTTGAATAAGGAAGAGATTCTAATTTAAACTAGAAGGGAGAAGTGAACAAAATATGAATGTATGTTACCCTGTTAAAATTGTTAGATATTCGTGTTGTTATAATTATGTGATATTCACCTTTCAATAATATGTTTTTTTTTTCCAGGATCATCGCATGCACGACAGGAGTAGATCCTAGATTATGTTCCCTTCTTGTAATTTAGGTTCTAGGGAGGTATACCTTTGTATTTTATAAATATAAAAATGTTGGTATAATTAATATTTAAACTTGATTGAATGAACTTAACTGTGTAGTTCATATAACCATATTTCATGACTATGTAATTATATTTTCTTGTTTATCCATCCATAATGATATTTTGTTATATAATGTATATCATAAACATTGTGGTTGATGGTTGTGAGATTTTTTGTGGAAATTGAAAACCTATGATGATTGGGTCAAAATTAAATTATGAGATGCAAGTTATTAGAAGTGTAAACAGGTTACATGTCGATAACTTTAGACCTTTCGGTATAAGGGGGACTCCACCAAAATTTTCATTAGATTTTAACTCAAAAATCATGAATATATATATATATATATATATATATATATATATATATATATATATATAATTTACTACATTATTTTTCGGATGACATAAGATTGTTATTTTATCCCAAAATGAAGGATGTTACATCATCTCCTACAGTTAATTCATTATTGCCTTCATGAACAACTTGGATATGACCCCTAGTTTTGGTTTTAACTAAGGATAACCAATCAACTCTCAAATAATCCTTTCTAAGGGAAATAGTGTATGTGTAATAAATTTGTTGTCATTGCTTAGAGAAAAAAAAAAAACATTGTTGACATTGTGGAGTCGAGCCTTTGCAATAATTTTAACCAAACCATGATAATGATCTGCTTTGATTCCTTTATCGGTGGTATCATACCAATAGCATTTAAATAAAAAGACTCTATTATGCTCACTATAACATTGCAATTCAATGACCTTTTCTAACTTCCTACAATAATCAACTTCAAACGTATTAGAAGTTGATCCCTTAACACAAACTCTATTGTTATATGCCTCTCTACAATGACCATATTTTTCAGTAAAAAAAAATATATCCATTGATGAAATACCTGTTATAACACTTCACCTTTTTTTTAGGACTTAGACTCAGTAAATTCAAAGTAACACTAACATTCTCTTTCAATTGATAAACTTGATACATGAATTACATCTCCATCACAATTAATGAGAAATATGTAATAACGATAATGATAATGCTCAAAACTTCAATAGAAAAATCATAATGGGAGTTTATGAGCAATGGAAGATTAAACACTAGAATCCATCCTTGTATAGGCTAAAAATAAATAGCATTATAGAAGAAGCTAATAAAAAAAAATCAAGAAAATCATAAAGAAGATGATTTTTACCTATATGGACTGATACAAAATGATTCTCTATGTTTTCCATGCTTATCACACATCAGTAAGAATGTCTACAAGTGCCACTTCTTATTCACTAGTTTATATAATTGGGGTCGTGATGCCATTACATGTTAAAATCTCATATTTAAGAGTATTGATGAAAGTAAAGTTAGAAAAGTCAGAATGGGCTAAATTACATTATGAGTAACTCTACATGATTAGTGAAAAGAGATTTGTTACCATTTACCATAGATAAATGTACCAGAAAATGATGGCTAAAGCATATGATAAGAAAACACACTTTATGGAATTTAAAAAAGGTGTCTCAGTCATAAAGAAGATTCTCCCAATACTAAGAGAACTTCAAAGCAAATGGGAACACATATATGAAGGTTCTTATATGCTTAATAAAGCTTTTTCAAGTAGAGCACTCATTTTCTATAAACTCTTATTATGTAAATAAGTACTATACATGAATATATTGACCCATTAAAAGCAATAAAAAAAGAAATTTAGGCCAAATATTTCTTTACACATATTTTTTTTTTCTCGTCTTAATTTTATATTTTCTTATAAAATAAACACTACCATCTACACATTGCATGATCTTATTGATAAGTTAATAATTCTTACCAAGATAAAACTAAATTGCATATTGATTTTTAAAAAATAACTCAATGTTCTTTAAAAGTAGAATTTGGCATCTCATTCCACCATCTTGGAGGGGCAGATGGCAAATTTATTAGAAAATGCTTAGGTTTGTGAAACATATTGTTTGAATGGAAAAAGACAACCCACCCCTCAATGGCTATAAAAAAAAAGCATGATAATAAATAAAATGTTTTTCCAAGCTCATCTTTTCCTTGCATATCATATATCTTACATCGACATTATTAGTAATAATGTATGGTAAGTTCAATATTTAAGGAATTGTGATAAAACATTTTATGCATGTCTGAATAAAATATGCTAAACAAGGTCAAGACCTATCAATTCAGGTAGTTTGAGTTTGAAATGATAAAAGGCCTTCTTTGGTTTCCAATCAAAATATATTCTTTATTATCCAATTTTAAACCTAAGAAAATTCTTTACAAAAAAACCTAACTATGATCACATATGACATTAGGGGAAAATGAAAATTGCAAAACATTAATAAAGCTCCAAGTGAAATCCTAGGCTATAACAAATCACCCATAACATTAGAAAGCAAACAAAAATTACAAAACATCTAGGCCACAACACTTCACTCATAACATATCAATCATCTTGATATTAAAAAGCAAAAGCTAAAGGATACGTAAAAAAAAGGCCCTATTAGCATAATGTCAAGGGCAAGGTAAAACTCTATTAAGCAAGAAAGTTTAGCATAAAAAGTCAAACATTGAAATAAAGAGTTCAAGTGGCATTATTGATAACTAGCAAAAAAACATCATGAAAGCATCCAAAAGCGACTATATATCTTTGAAATCTTTAAACATATTCAAGTCTAAGCATTCATTTTCTTTAAAAACCTATTTGTCATCATACATTTTCGTGGCTTTACTAGCCTTTTTCAATAAGTAGTAAAGCTAACAAAAAATTATGAGTGTAGATGTCAAACACATGAGGATTTTCTTCAAAAGAATTATGTTTTGTTGACATGCTAATTGCTATTATTTGTTTTGCTAATCCAATTTTGAATCCTAGGTGTATAATCATATTTTTTTTAACCCTTATACATATCTATTTTGCTCGAGCAAATTATAGATGAAAGCTAAATGAAAAACCACCTTATCATATAGGTCATCCTTCTTTCTACATAAAAGCCTAAAATTTTCAATCTCTTTAAAACATTTTAGGAAGATTGCATCAATTTGTTTTAAAAGGTGTGTTTTGTTTTAAAGATTACATCGAGATAATCTCTTAATTTTAAATACAAATTAAATAATATTTAGAATGTGCCAATCAAATCTCAAAATCATGCAAAGTAATGATATTTTCAAAAAAAAATCATGACAATGGTAATTTAGTTAGATTTTATGTAATAGAAGAAGGACAACTGTTTTGGGGGGGTAAAAGATCATAGTTTAGGAGCAATTATCATCTTTCAAGTAAAAATAGGGATAAAGTAAGAAAGGATGGATAGTGAGAGTAAACAATGCAAGTAAGACTTGAATGTCATGGTGTTGCGAAGCTACCATAATAACATAAGCATGAGAAGTTGTAAGAAAAAAAAACTAAGAAAGGTGTAATTAGGGATGAAATTAAAAGAACTAATGAGAAAAGAGGTTTAATTGGCTAAACATGATAGAATAAAAATCCAAAGACCAAATTGGAAGAGGTGGAGGAATGAGAGGGCAATAAAAATGTGCAATTCAAGACTAAATTAAAAGAAATTCATAGAAAAAAAGTGTAATTAGCAATGAAATAAAAATTAAAAATCAAATGACCATAATGGAAAATATAGCAAACTTAGAGGAATAACTTAAAAAAAAAAACTCCCACAATTCACACAAAATGACATAATTTTTTCCAAAGAACAAAAAAAAACACTTTCACCAAAACGACATCATTTTGGTGCATGCTTACAGTGTCTTGTTCCTATTTCTAACATTATTTTATAGAATTAAGAATATATTAAAATGTCCATTGCAAGTTTTATTTGGTCTAATTATAAGATCAAGGGAAAAAAAACTCAAAAATATATTTAATGAGCTTATTTAGAGTATTTGGGTCAAGTTGAATTTCAAGGAAGCTTCAACTTCAACAAGTGATGATCAAACCTTATTCAATCTAATATATGTGCAAAAAAGGCCTAATCTATCTACAATATAAGCCTAATTATTTTACAATGGTCAGCTAATTAATTTCAGTATTAAAGGCATTTTTGGTTTATTGTTTCTAATGCATAGCTTTACTTTAACTAAAATAATTTTTTATTCGATTATTAGATCGAGCTGACATTTGATCAAAACTTTCCACAAGTTTTATTATGTATGAACATTTCAAGGCAATCAAACATCCGAAAGGCTTTGTAATAAGGTCTAGAAGCCGTTATATGAGAATTGTATTAGTTTCCTAGTTTATTTAGGATTTGTTTTCCTATTTTATTTATAAATATTTTATTATTTTTCTTTTACATTATTTATAACACTTTTACGTATTATAAAAGGGTTATTTAGCTTTTATTTATGTTTTTTAGGATAGACTTTGTTTTGGCAATTATTATTATATATGTGAGGTTTTGCTCATACTTTTGGTTCTTCATTGAACTACTTTAACTTATCAATTAATTAATCAACATTTATGATGTCTTCCATACTTCTTGTTCATGTCTCTTGATAGATGTTGCGTGGGGGTGATTACTTAAAGTCTTGGTACCATTTGATAGGTTATAATTGTGTCAAACTCAATTGTAAATCCTGAATTTAACTTTCTTGAAAAGGGTAAAATTGGCTATGGGTTTCTAGATCTTTATATTTATGAGGTTTGTATCAATTGGTATTAGAGTAAAGCTTTATATCAGGTTATATCCCGTTTATCTTCAAGTTTCCACTTACTCCATTGTTGCTAAGTTCTTTATCTTCCATAAAAACTACTTATGGCATCATGTTAAAAGAAAAATTATTTGCAATCTTGATTAAATAAAGTTTTATAAAAAAAAATAACAAAGAAAAATCATAAGAAAATAATTTTTTAGGATTTGCCACAAATCTTGATTTAAAAAATATAAAATTCAGCCACTTATTTTAAATCTGAAAAAAAAATATTGATTCTTGGGGTTTCTTAAAGAGAAATCTTGATTTTGGGTATTTTAGATTTACTTAGTTGGCTTTTCTTGAAAACTAAAAAAAAAAAAACTAGTTCTTGTGCTTTTTTTTTTTTTTAGTTTCAGCCACCATATATAAAATAACAAATTAAAAGTGCTTTGTTATTTTGAGTTGTTAAATCTTATTCCATTAATTTCTTATTCTTTGTATTCTTTTGTTTTTCTTGTCTTCATATTGTTCATATTTTACATGAGTTTGTATTGATATTCATGATTTCATATTCATAGTTTTGCATTGATTGTTTTTAGTCTTTATTACTTCTCGAGTCTTTATATTATTTTATTACACTATTAAGATATTAATCTTTGATTTGTTATGAACTTGTTCCTTAAAAAAACTAAAATTTTAAGAATTGTGAGATACAAGGCAAATTTGAGCATATTAGAGCCAAAAGCAAAAATAAAATTTTAAAACACGAGAGAAGTGGCATCTATTGAATGTAAACACATAAGGGAATGCGTGAGGATATATAACTAAGAGTAGATCATCACACCTAAAATATAGGAACAATCTTGAATGGGGTTATTTAGTCATGTAATAATAATTAGAGTTAATGAATACAGAGTTTGTCAAAGTAATGAGTGAGATAGCTAGTTTGTGAACCACAGTGACTAGTCTTCATGATGGGACAAACCATAAGGGTTTGGAATGGAGAAGATTTACGAGATGGGTTTTAAATGGTGCATAGAACAAAGCATGCTTTTAATTTATTAAAGGAAAAAATAATTTTGGCTTCATTTTATCATTGCTTAATTTTATGGAAACTTTTAAGATTGAATGTGATGCCTTGGATGTATTGGAGTTGTTTTAATGCAGAAAAAAAAAAATACTCATAGCTTATTTTAGTTGAAAGCTCAATTGTTCCATATTGAATTATCTTACTTATAATAAAGAGTTTTATGCTTTGGTAAGAACTTTGAAAACTTGGCAATATTATTTGTGGCCTAAGAAGTTCGTTATCCATCCATATCATCAGTTATTGAAATATCTTAAAGGCAAAGGAAAGCTAATTGTTCTATGCATGAATTGATAGTTTATGGAGATCATGAGGGTAGATTAATGGGATATTTTGTGGTTGCTAAGATTTTAGATAATTTGTAATATCAATGTTATTGGCCTAAGATAAAAAGAGATGTGTAATGAATTTATGATAGATGCATAGCATGTAGACAACTTATGTCTAAAGTTTTATCTCATGGTTTAAAGACTCCTATACTAGTGCCTCATGAACCTTACATTGATATATCTATGGATTTTATTTTAGGTTTGCTCAAATAAAAAATAGCTAACGATATATTGTTGTTGTTATGAATAGGTTTTCTAAGATGAAACATTTGATATTTTATAATAAACTAATGATGCAACTTACACTACAAATTTATTATTTAGGAAAATAGTTTCGTTCCATTGGATACATAAACAACATTGTGTTTAACCATGATGTTAAATTTTTTAGCTACTTTGGAAGGTTTTATAGGGGAAATTAAGAACAAGATTGTTATTTTTTAATACTTGTCATCCACAAACAAATAGTCGAGCTAAAGTAGTTAATAGGACTTTAACTACATTGTTAAGAACTATTATTCAAAAGAATTTGAAAAATTAGGAAGATTGTCTATCATTACTAAATTTTCTTATAATTACAATGTGTATTTTACTACTTATTATTCTTCTTTTATAATTGTTTATGGCTTTAATCCTTTGGATTTGTTTCTTTTACCTGTTAATGAAAAGATTAGTCTTAATGGCAATAGAAAAACACATGTAATAAAGGCTTTCCATGAGAATATGAGGTGAGAAATACAAAAAAGAATGAGCAATATGTATTCAAAGACATCAATGATGAAATGGGGTTATTTTTTAGCCAAGTGATTGGTTTTGAGTGCATATGAAAAGAAAAAAAAGATTTCCTGAACAAAGAAGATCTAAGTTGATACCGAGAGGAGATAGACTATTTCAAATCCTTGAAAGAATTAATGATAATGCTTGCAAATAGAATCTACGAGGAGAGGATGGTGTTGTGCTACTTTTAATATTTTTAATCTCTTTTTGTTTGAGGTGTTATGCTACTTTTAATATTTCTAATCTCTTTTTGTTTGATGTAAGCCATAATTCATGGATGAATTATTTTGAGGAGAGAGGGGATGATACAATCAAGATTATACCAAAAGATCCATTGCAAGTTTCAATTGGTCTAATTACAAGATCAAAGGCAAAAAATGTTCAAATATGCATTGAATGAGTTTATTCAGAGTATTTGAGCCAAGATAAATTTCAAGAAGTCTCCATCTTCAATAAATAAGTGATGATCAGGCCTTAGTCAATCTAATTTATGTACAAGAGAGACTTAATCAATCTATAACATAGACCTAATTATTTTGCAATGGTGAGCTAATTAATTTCAAAATTATAGGCAATTTTGAGCTTATTATCCATATAGCATATTTTTTACCCTAACAAGAATAATTTTCAATTTGACCCCTGGATTGGGGTAAAATTTTACCAAAAGTTTCTAGAGATCTTATTCTATATTGGGTTAATATTTTAGGGAAATTGAGCTTCAAGAAGGCCTTATGATAAGGTTTAGAAGCTAATGTGTGAGAATTGTATTACTTTCCTAATTAATTTAGGATTATTTTTCACATTTTATTTAGAACTTTTTTAATATTTTTTTCAAAAATTTTTAGGATATTTTTATTTATTATAAATAGGGTTATTTAGCTTGTATTTAAGATTATTTTTACTGACTTTAATTTCAAGAATTATTATTTTGTATGTGAGATTTTGCTCTTTTTTTTTTCATTGAACTATAATTTATCAAAGAATTAACCAAGTTTCATGACATCTTCTATACTTCTCTTTCATGTCTCTTCATAGGTGTTGGTTAATGGTTGGTTACTTATAGTCTTGATATAGGTTATCATTGTGTTAAACTCAATTATAAGCCTAAATTTATCTTTTTTAGGCATGATCAATTTGATTATGGGTTTCTAGATATGTATATCCACATGGTTCGCATCAACATCGCCCACCCATTTTCTTCCATTACATACCTTCTCCCACCACCATTTATACCCATATTAGAAAGACCCCTGAAACCACCATAAAAGAAGGATAAAGTAAGCCACTTATTCAAGTTTTTTCCAATAAAAAGGTGACTTTTAGGGTAGAGATTCATCGCAATAAACCAATGTTCCCTATCAAGTCAACTAGTGGAGCTTATAGAAGCATTTCCCCCGCTTTAAATACAAGAAAAAGAAAAACGATAAACCCATAATTAAATAGTGAAAATGCCAAATAAAAAGTGTCGTATGTGGTGCGGTGTTGTGATGAATGTCCTTTTGGAATATCCATGTTGTAGTATGTGGTGTAGGGAAATGGATAGGACAATTACTTCTTTTCCTTTATCAGTGGAAAGAGAGAATGAGAATCGCCACCTAGTATTTTGGTTACTAGGAACTCTAACTAATTTTAGAGATCGGGCATAAGGACTGGTAGTGTAAAAAAAAGGTATTAACACCCCTAATATGTCTTATTTAAGGTAAGCTACATTGTTTGATTACCTCATATAACTAGAGTATCTTGTGTTTTCAAATTGTTGGTCTGCCTCAAGATTAAGAAAAGTTCTTTTTAGTAAGGAGATTCTTATCTTATCAGGTAAAAACCTAACCATTCTATTGTCAACAAAAAAAAAAACCTAACTTTATTTAATATTAAAAATACATCTTATGTATAAGTTCATAATCCTAGTCATTAAAAGAAAACAAAATATTTTTTAAGGTATTTTAATAAACTAGTTATTAAAGCTCAAAATAAATGCTAACACATTTGTTTTAATTTTATTTTGCATGAAAATATGATATGAGATATTGTTTTTTATATTTTGAGAGACTTGGCTAAATGCATGTTTTTCTATATATATATATTGCAACATTTTGGAGAAAACTAGGTATTTTAATACCTTATATGTATTTTTATAATATAAAAATACAAATCAATATTGATCAAAATAGGTAGAAAAATACACGAGAAAATCACAAATTTTTTGAAAGAATTTTTGGAATTTTTAAAATGTTTTTTTTGTTTGGTTTTTTGTATTTAATATATAATACATTATTATTATTATTATTATATTGGGTTAGGCTCAGCCTAATTATATGGGTTAAGCCCATCCTGATTGGGCCGAGATTGGTCTAAAAGAAATTAAGCCGAGATCAGCTTAAAAAGGGGTTGGGTCGATGTCGACCCGGTAGACTTTACTTAAAGGCAACTAGCCCAAATGTTTTGGTCTGGATCGACACCGATCTGGCCTAGGAACAATGGCTCTCCACTCTTCACGTGAATAGTGGATCAAGCAGGGGATAATGTGAAGCAAAAGAAGAAAAAGAGAAGGGGAGGCTAACCTGGCGGTGGCATTGGTGGCAAAATGATAGTGGTTCTAGTGGTGATGGGAAAAAAAAAATGATCATTGCTGCTGTTTTTTCTTTATATGCAAAGGCACAAGTTTCTTCTTTTTCTTTTTCTTTTTCTTTTTTTTTTGTTTTTGTTTTTGTTTCTATTCTTCCTCCTTTCTATTTTTTGTGCCCTTATCCCTTCTGTTTTTCTTTTCTTCCCTTCTTTTTCCTTCCTCTATTTTCCTCTGTTTTTCTCTTCTATTTTTTTTCCTTCTCTTTCTATCTCATTCTTTTTTTTGTTTCTCTCTTTTTCATCTTTATTTCTTCCTTTTCTTTCGTTCTCTTCTCCTTTTTTTTTTTTTTCTCTTTTTTTGTATAGGGACCCAAAACTGGATAACAACAAAGAAAAATGAGAAAAAAGAGTTTTGAGCTGAGTTTTTTAATTTAGTTTTGTTTAGGGGGTAAAAGAGAAAAACAAGGAAACAAAAGAAAAACAAAGCGAGAAACCTAAAAAGAGAGATGCTTATTAACCTAAAAATTGAATTTGTGTGAGTTAAGATGTAAGAAAGAATGAGAGAGAAAGAAAAGAGATATAAAATGGAAAAAAAAGTAAGTTTTTTTTATTGGACTCTTGTAAGAAAAACTACTTGAAAACCTCTCCACTAGTAACACTAACATCATCTCTACCACTATAAACAACCACAACACCCCCTTCCTCACTTAAAACCATCTATAAGGTGAGCTTGATCTTTTTTTCCTTCTTTTCTTATTCTTTATCGTGGCTTGCAAAGATTTTACTGTTGAAAATGCCAAATAATGCACATTACATTATTCATTTATGGTTATTATTCATCCATGCATTTTTATTTTATCATCTTCGCATTCATGTTAGTTTTGTTTCATAAAATTATGCATTTTCATTTTACATATGCATGTATATGTAAAAATTCAATTTTGAAAGTAGGTTACAATTCAAAACACAAATAATATATATTCCACTATTCATGCATGATTACTAATTATTCATGCATTTTAATTTATTTTCATTGAATTCACATTCACGTTATCTTTGTTTCATAAAAATGTTCTTTCATCTTTTTACCTATACATATGAATGTACATATTTATTTTTGGAAATATATTACTATTAACTCATACGTAATTTTATTTTTATTGGCTTTGAATCAACTTATGAATTTTCATCCAGTTAGCATTATGTTTTGATAAAACTTGGGTTTTAACAATTAGGTCAACATGTCTTCCAGTTATAGGTACCCATATAGGTTTAGTACACAACTACAATTTCATCTTCTTTCCCAAGAATTTATAAAGTTATGAGACTGTTAATGCAGGGTTCGATGCTAACTCAATGATCATCCATCAATAATAAATAACTTAGAAATAAGTTCATAAATAATTAGGTAGTTAATGGCATATATGAAATGAATTTAGAAAAACAAATGGCTAAGGTAACCTTTCATTTGAAAAGATATGGTAAGTATTATTTTTTTCCCTTAGGTATAAAAAATCCCATACTCGAATTTTTTAAACTAGTTTATCCTTTGAGATTCAAAGTCTCCTTGAAAACTCAATGGAGACTTCAAAATGTTTCCAAGACTCTCTCAATGGACATTTCAGAGCCCTACTCGCATCATGTGCAGCGATAATATCCTCTATAAATTGTGACAAGGATTGCAAACTATTTTACTTATTAGTTTTCATCTCTACCCTTTCCTTTATAGGTTTTAATATTATACATTTCCCCTTAATATTGAAAGTATATGCATTATTTTGCCCATAATGCACAATGTTCCTATCAAATTATTAAGGCCTTCACAACAAAAAATGACACACATACATTAACAACACATCACACAATAACATCAAGTTCATATATAATTACCTCAGTGCTTTATTAAGTCAAGTCAATTTGTAGGGCTTAATGTGGCTCTTGGTTTTGAGCTAGGCCTTCTTTACTAACTCCAAATACATCATATTTTCATATATACCACTATCTATAAATATGTTATAAACCTTATCATTTATGATTCACATCTAGTGGAAGATGGTAGTAAACGATCAATCTTCACCTAAATCACCCTTAAGAGTAAGTAGATTTTTTTGAATGACTAGGGTAACACCACTATCTCCATGTATAATGTCCTCACTACTATTTGATTCATCATGAATAGAATCAGCCATATCATTTACAGGTTACTCAATAGCTTACTACACTTAATAGCCCAATGCCCTAATTCATCACACATATAAAAATAAAATCTAAAAGTTTAACCAAAACCCTAACCTGTTGTCACTTGAGTTTGCTAAGTAGGTATAGGTTGGGGGTGGTCGACCTTTTAGTATTGTTATGTCCTCCTTAGTTGTACTTATCCATCCAAAAACTCTTACTAAATGCCTTAGCAGCCTATTGTTTCTTTACCACCAAAATCCTTTGTTATTCCTATGATACTATAAATAGGGATTGAAGGCACAACACATCTTGGATGGACTATTATATAGCACTTAAATACCTTACCACTAGCTAATCTTTCATTTTTACCAAGTTATTCCTTGCCATTAATTGATAAAAATTATTAGTATAATTGTTAAGGGATTTACCACCATATTTCAACATGCGAAAACATTGGTGCAAGGTTTGTGCATAGCCAAAAAAAAAAAAAGGAAAGGTCCTTTTATCTTTTTATTTATTGTTTCCTAATAATTGATTCTTAGTTTATCTTATCTCTCTCATGTCCTCTTTAATTGTTTCCACTAGGCAGAAGCGTGACCCTTCAATCTAACCATAATCATATGACTCGTATCTATTTAGGAATCTCCTTATATCCAAAAATTCTTTCAACCTCGTTAAACCAATCTATGAACTCCTCTACATGTAAAGTTTATGTAAAATCAGGAAGTTTAATTAAAAAAAATTCTAAAATCTCTATGATGTTCTATATGATCAAGAGGCTACCTCCTCAACTCTTGCCTTTGGAATGGGTTTTTGGTCCTTTCTACTAACTATTGGGTAAGCTTTATGATTTTCATGTGCATATTCTATCACCACATCCTGAACATTTCTCTTTTAAAAAGGAACCTCCTTTATCTCTTTCTACTAAAGACCCCTTCCAGTTATGGTTGTTTAGTAGCACAAAACAAGAAAATAACTAGGGATCATTAGGTTTTAATGCCAACTCATGTAGACATAAACAAAAAATCAAAGAAGACAACAAGAAAAATCTAGTCTGACAAAATAGGACTAGAATAACAAGAACTCTAATTTATAGTTTCACTTATGAAAGAAAAGTCTAATAAGTTTTGCCTTTTCATGAAGGTTTACTAGTCTTTAAATAGACCTAAAATTAACCTTAACAAGAAAGCAAAACCATTATCCCTAAACTAAATGGAAAACTAGTAAAAAATCCAAAAATAACATAAAATCCAAACAAATTAAGAAAAAATAAAAATTTTACTCAAATAGTATCTTTAGAGCTTAATCTAGGGGTTTTCCAGAAAGGGGCTAGCTTAAGTGTGTCGACTTTATAGTAGAATTAGGCCTTGAGAATCACCTAAAAATATTTAAATATAATTCAACAATCAAATTGAATTTTTTTATTATTATTATTTCTAGGTTGTCGGTGTGAGCAACCAGACCTCTTTTTAAATTTAGCTTAGTCCCACTAGTCCATAAACATATTTTTCTAGGCTATCAGTTTGATTTGTTAGTGGCAAGTTCCTATCTGATTACTCAAAACCGTTATGTTCTTATAAAGTGAACCAAACCTGCTGAATATTACTTTTTGACTCATATCTAATATTCATTGATTATTGAGTACCATAGTTATAAAACATGGCCCAAGAAGTTCACTTAGCGACTCGGTAACTTAGAGCCATGCCCAAGCTATGTATGATTTTAAATTTATTTTAAATCTAGTATTCGTTGATTATTGAGTACCATAGTTATAAAACATGGCCCGAGAAAATCACCTAGCGACTTAGTAACTTAGAGTCATGCCCAAGCCAGGTTTTATTTTAAATAGTTGACCTAGTCGAACCTAGTTGACCTAGTCGACGTCGAACTTGAGTGACGTGGTTAACTTGACCAAACTTAAATGAGACCTATCGGGTCAATTCTAAGATTTTTTTTAATTTTTATTTAAAACACCATTGTTTTATTTGTTTTGTTTTTTGAAAACAAAACTTGAAACAACATTGCTTTGTAATTGACACAACAAATCCACAATCAAGGCCTTTATCGGGTCTAATAGCCATGTTGAGTACAACTTGCAACACTCATCAGTAGGTATTGATTGTTTCTCCTCCCTTAGTCACACTCTAATTCACATTCCATGGCAAGGGGTTATTTGTTTACAATGTTCTCTCTTTTCACCACAACCCTCACCTCTGGCAATTACAAGGACCTATTACTGGTCATATTACGTAGACACGACAACAGCCAGTAATAATAGTATTGATCTCCACTGCAGCAATACATTTTGGTTTATAAATATGAACCCTTTTGTGCGCTAATTTTTTGAAAGATTGACAATGAGCTGTTCTAATCAGTTTAGAAAATACATGGTTTCCTGCTGATCGCATCACATATTTATGAAGTGTACATGCCCATGTTAGTTCGCAGTTAAAACATTGATTGTAAGGTTGTAGGTTACAAATCAAGGGGGATAAGATGCTTTAATAGCAGGAAAAACTAGGTCAGCTTTCATGACTAAAGCTCCACGTCAATGGAAGGATGACTTTAGAGGGATTTGATGTTGCTATGTAGAATAACTTACAGTAATCAGAGAACGTAATTAAGGCTTCGAAATGAAAGAAACCCAATTTAGTTTAGTGTTTGAATATTAATTCCTTGGTCTCCAATGCTTATACATGCATGTAAAACAATATTGAAAATCTTTCCATATTTGTGGTTTAAGTTGATTGCAAAAGGAAGAACAAAGATTATCATGGAGTGTGAACCAGCTGAAGATATGCAAAGTAATCAAGATTATCGAGAAAGTAATTCATATTTAATTTACTGCAGCTCTTGAATGGTTAAAGGTTAGGCTAGGATGTGGCTCATTAGTCCTTATTACTAATACTAATTTGAGAAATTATAGAATAAATCAACTATTTCTAAAGAAAAAGTTTCATGGACGTGACCAATAATTATCTAATAACTGTGATCACCTTTTCATTGATTTAAATTTAAAGAAGTAGTCTTAATGATTAAGGAGATTTTTTTTCTTCTTAGATTTCAAGTTAAATTGTGACAAGTAAAATTAAAATTTTAAAAGAGAGAATTGAAATTTTAAATAGGAAAATAGACTCAGATTTGGTAAATATTGATTCAAACCAAGAAAAAAGAGTACATCATCCAACATTTTTTTTTATTAACATAGATATCCAGGCTAACTTGTGTGTACCTCGATCAATCTCATGGGCTCTGAAATTAATGACTATATAAACCTCTAGTGGCTCTAAAGTTTGTAAGACTCGAACTGGTGATCTTTAGGAAACAAATTTAGGACCTAACCAGTTGAACTATACCCCTCAGAATTACATCATTCGGCATTTATTAACAACATGAGTGTTGGATGCTCCCTTTCACACCTTTTTCCTTTTCTTTTTTCCTTTTCTTTTTGTTTTTTATGTTAGAAATCACATAATATGAAGTGTATTCCATCCCTACTTAAGGTACACTTCAATTAATTTATTGATATTAGTGCTTTATTTTTCCTAAGAGGTTTTGAGTTCGGAGTTCTCTTTCACAATTAAAACAATTTACCAACGGCACAAATATAGTTATTTTACGTGGATGATACCAGCTTTTTATATGTTATCATGGTCCAGGGTTGCATGCCCTTCATGGAAAAAAGATGTCTATCATTTAATTGGTAGTCTAAGAGAAGAATAATAATTGCCCTTTCTGAATTATGATCAAATTATTCTCCCTTGGAAGATTAGCTTAACTGTAACTTTGATTTTTATTTTTTTATTACTAAATCGGGTTGTTTCATTCCTACCTCAATTAAAAGAAGTTTGGATTTCAAAGTTGAATGTTAAGTTTAATCTTAATGATCTGATCTCTATACTTGGAATCTAACTATTCTTACTAACTATATTTATGATTCCAGACTTGTAGCTCCAAACTTGTAATGGTGTATTTAAAATTTCGTGATTCTTTTTTTTATATAGATAAAGAAAACTTAAACTTTAGAAGTAATAAATAAAATAAAACCTTGAGGAGTAATTAAACAACTTAAATGCTTTAAATGCAAAAGATAATTTAATAATTCAAGAAAAAAAAACAAACTTGCTTTCATTATATGATTCTTGATTTGATTACATTCACGCACAAAACTTCCTTGATAAGTGAACATGAACTAATATATTTTTTTATATATATTTTTTGAGTTTTCTGGTAATGAAAATTATAAACCTACCGAATTATAATAAAAACTATAAGCCTACTAGGTAACAAGCCTGCTGATTATCATCTAAAAATTATTAGCCTACAAGCTAATTATCTATTGATTCTCTGTCTATAGAATTACAAGTTTACAAATAATAGGTTTCGATATGATCCTGTAAACTTAGTTCAGTTATAGAGCAATTATTGTTGATTTGATGAGTTGTTATTGTTAATGTTGATATCCCGCTTTTCTTTTAGCCTTGAATTATATAAAAAAATTATACATAACTATTTGTTAACCAACCACTTTCTTCATTATTTAAATATTTCAAGATGCAACACTAAAACTACCCATTTTCATTACCTTACAAGTGTAGTCCTTATCAAATCTCTTGTCTATGGCCGAGCCTGTCTTTCATTTCTTTTTATTTAAACTTCATGACCCTCTAATCTTTATGTGTAATACTTATCTGTTTTGGTCTAACCCACAACCAATCCTGTCTTTTTTTATTTGTTTTACCCCAGATTTTATTTTCATATGAAACACTTACTAAGTTCACCGCATTACCATACTTGTCTTTCTTATGTTTTACCCAAAATGTTCAATAACCTCTATGATTAATTTAGTATGTGTCAAAGAATCATCTCAACTCAAAAACTTAAGCTGTTAGGTGAGGTCCCAGGATATGATTTATATTATACTCTAACACACCCCCTCAAGTGAAAGCCATTTGGGCTTGAAACTTGCACAGACCCATATTATCTTGTGCTTAATTTTTATCAAATAAATAGGGATGGTGAGATTCGAACTTGTGACCGCTTGGTCATCAAGGCTCTGATACCATGTTAAAGAACCATCTCAACCCAAAAACTTAAGCTGTTAGGTGAGGTCCCAGGATATGATTTATATTATTCTCTAACAGTATGTAACAGTTATATACCATTAGAAAGTTCCCTTGAGAAGGGCCCCTTGGTTTATTGCACATAATAATTACTTGCATGGGTTGGCTGGTGGTTGAAGTGATAGTGGTGTACAATTCACTTGCCTTCCTGTCTGTTTTGAGAATGAAGAGTAACATCACAGGAAAGATTGCATAAAATGCACAAGTTATAAACTTCAATTGAAATATGAAGAAAAGGTGGATGAGACATTGTGCGCAATGAAGTTGTTCATGCTATGGACGTCGTAATTTTTTTTTCCCTCTTTTTAACTGCTGATCAATTCCTATAAATTTTACACCGTTCTGGTCCGGTCAAAAGTAAATTATCTACATTAAAATTAAAAGATTCGTGAGAAAGTTATTAAATTAACCATCAAATCAAGTCCTTAACTGAAGATGTAATATGATTAAAATACTATATTAAAAATGAACCTTTTTTTTTTCCAGAACAATCGGGTCTAAAATCTATAGTGTAGAACTTTTCAATTTTTAACTTCGATTTTGATAAATGGCCTATTTCACTCGAGCCCATTTCTATCAACATGTCAAATCTGTGAATTGGTCATGATACTAGAGTAGCTCCATCAAAAGCAAACTGAATAAAAGTATAAAACTCAATTATCAAACAATCTAATGTTCAAGGGTGAAATTGAAAATAAAATTTAAAAAAAATTAAACAAAGCAACAAGAAAAAATCTAAGTCAATTTAGGTTAACCTACTAACTCTGTGATCATAGAAATAAGATTGAGATAACCCCACTAAAAATAGATTTAAAAAAAATATATAAATTTTTAATTTTCAATAAATCAAATGTTGAAGGAGAAAATTGAAAAAAAAATATCAATTTTAAAAAACATAAAAAATGTCAACACTTGTTAACGTTCAAAACCCATGACCCTAGTTAGAAGCTTGAAACTAACAAAGCAAAATTCTAGATCATCAAAATGCTGAGTAAAATTGAAAAAGAAATGCAATAAGAAAGGATCCAAAACAAAATAAATAACAATTAAAAGAATGAGGACAAAAATTAATATAAAAATAATTTGAAATCAAATGTTGAGTGAAAAAATTAAAAATCAAATTCAATTAGGAATTAAATGAGTAAAAATAAAAAAAAAACTATTAATAAAAAGAATGAGGACCACATTTGAAATAAAAATTAAATGAAAATGAATGATGAGGGAAAAAATTAAAAAAAAAATCAATGAAAAAAATAAATAACAATCAAAAGAATAAAGGTCGATTTAGAAATTAAAAAAAAAAGTAAATGATACCTTTATTTTTTAGCAAGAGGAAGAGAAAAAAAAGAGGAAAAAAAAGAAAAAAATCTACCAGAGCTCAACCATCACATCATCAAATGCATGGCATAAATGGAAGAGGATGATAAGGCACTTGCTGGTATCCGCCAACAATTGTTTTTAATAATATTTTATAATTTAAAAGATCCAATTGTCTCCTTGTCAAGTACTTGTTTATTGCAAAATAACAATATTAAAAGACAAAAAAATCATTCGATGTAAGTTCAATCATTTTTTTCTTGTAAGGTAATATAGTCTTTACAGAGCTCAATAATTGTTTAGGTGCATAGTGAAATCTCCTTGCTTTCAAAGTGTTTTTGTAATAACTCGAAAATCAGTTCGAGTACTAATTTTATAAAATTAAACTATAATTGTTAAATGAAAAATAAAAAAATTCAATAAAAGATAAAAGAAGGATGCCAATTAAAAAAAAAAAAGAACCAATAAAAAAGAAAGAAAGAAGTGAAAGAATGGAAAGAAAAAAATTGAGGTGGTTTATTTTTTATAGAAACAGTGTTTCCACCTCAAATGTTTTAATTGTATTCATAATGAATCATTGGATGCATCACTTTCATTTCAGAAGAAAATATTACTAAAATTTGTGCATCTTTTAATTAGTTGGATCTCAACATCTTTTAATTAATGACCCCATGTTTTGTACTTGTAATCTATCTTTTTCCTTTGTTCCATTAGTGGAAGATACTGCCTTTGAACTAATATTGTAATCTTTCATTTATGGAAGCTACTGCCTTTGATTAGGTTGCAAATAGGATTTTAAATTAATTTTTAATATAAAATAAGAAGGTGCCGGGTGAGGTAGATGCATTTTCATATATCATAAACATTTCCTATTGAAAGAATGGAAAAATAATGTATGCACTTAATAAAATTAATTGAAAATATATAAATTATTAAATTAAACAAGAATTGTTATCTCTAATTAATTAAAAACTAAAGTGAGAAGTTGATCTTTCTTTTAAGAAGTAATAATAGATTCATATACAAACACTTTATCTCAGTTGTCCTTTTTATTTTAATTCTTTTTATCTTGGAAGTTAATTGTTATCGCTAAACATGTATAATTTTTGTTCTTCTATATTCATCATTCAAGTACAATTTACAAGAAAGAAAATTAAAGCAAGTTACAATAATCTATTTAAGGTAATGTGAAATTATAAAAACAATCTAAAAAAAAATATTGCTATTTAAAAAAAATAACTAAATAATTTTAAAAATAAGAGAGAGATATTAATTAAAATTAAAAATTAAAAGAATTATTAAATACTTTTTATTATTCAAATTGCATTCTTTATATCTTCCATGTTTGCAATCTTATGTTTCAGTTTGTATGGAGGGATTGATTTGGTCGAAAAAGGGAATTTATTATTGTAGAGGAAATAAAAATGTTGGTTGATGAGTTCTAGTCATGAGAAAAGGAGATAGGTTTTGAATGGTTTTTCATGGCAGAAAGGAAGTTTGCTCGGTCATAAAGAGAAAGATGAGACTATGGTCAATACGAGGCTATTGTGGTTATGATGGAGCAATGGTTAGAATCTAGCAATGTGGGTGTGAGAGAGAGAGAGAAGAGAGAGAGAGAGAGAGAGGGAGAGAGAGGGAGATTATTTTATTTTTTCTCTTGTTTTCTTTTTCTTCATTTCTCATCTTGCTAACTGTTTGTCTTGCTTTAATAAACATATTTAGAGAATCACCAATTATGAATCTTATTGAAGTAAAAAGAAAAAATAAAATATAATCATTAATTAGAAGATCGATGAGGATTTTAAATCTTGCAAATTTTCTTTTAAGGTGATATGTCTGATTTTTCCTGGGTTTTTTTTACCAGATGTATTTATACTTGAATGAATGTACCAACTTGCATGGTTGTGAGGGCATAATTGGTAAGACGCTATCAAGTATCAACCCTCGCACAACGGTAATTATAGGCATTCATAGCTGTAGCTATAGGTGTGGCATTCATAGGTGTGGTGGTGCATCAAAAGTGGAGGTAATTATAGGCATTAATGGCTATAGGAGTGGTGGTGAATTTAAAATTGGAGTTTTGTTACTTTATTCCGTTATTTATTTTTATATTTTTAAAGTATTTTTTAAAATTTTTTATTTATTGTAAATTAATATATTTTTGATATTTTTAAATTATTTTAATGTACTGATATTAAAAATAATTTTTAAAAAATAATAAATAAATTATTTTAATATATTTTTAAATAAAAAATATTTAAAAAACAATTGAAATAACACTTTCAAAATAGACTCAACTATAAAAGCGTCCTTAGTGTGGCGAACACCACCAGGTGGGGTCCAATGTGATAAATCATATGACGGTGCATGAACTGGTGGATTCCATCGAGGTCGAGCAAAAGTCCTCTCCAACCGGGGCAGGCAAGTGATCCCTCGCCGTCGGGGAAAGGTTTGAGCTTACGAGCGTGTTTGGTAGTGTAATAATAGTTATTTTTTAAATAATTTTTCGTGCTGAAATACATATTAATGATGTTTTTTTATTTTTTTAAAAAATTATTTTTTATATCAGCACATCAAAACAATCCAAAAGTACAAACCACACTTAATTTTAGTAAAAAAAAAATTCAAATTTGTTGGGAATGCGGTTTGCACCATGTTTTCAAACACTGTCTAAGCTACATGAGCTTCTTTTTTTTTTTTTTTTTTTTTCTCCTATTCTAAATTTATCTTTTATGGACTTGATAAGGGGACTATGGACCCTTGGCCCGTAGGAAAGTAAGTTTCTTTCTTTAAATGTAGAAAACATTAAAAAGAGATTAATGTTATATAATAACATTGCAAGAGAGTCGTATAATTTACAATGATGCATGTCTATTCCTTTCCTTAGGAGGTAGGGCGAAACTCAGGCTTTTTCATTCTACATATTTACTTATATGCATGTAACAAATGCACAGCGGATTGATAAAAAAGAAATTCTCTAACTTTTTCTTTTTTCCTCTTATATTTTCGTCCAAAACATCCAATTGGGCTATGGTACAGTACTATAAAAAAGTTGAAAATGGAAAATAATAAAAACCTAAAAGTTTCTTAGAAACCTTCTACATCGTATTTAAAAGAAACTACTGGCGAGAAAGTTAATTTGATAATTGTTTTTTGGTAACTTTCCATTAAAAACAAAGGGAAAGGGAAAAGTAATAATAATCTTATAAATGGGATAACTATTAGCTTCTCAAACCCGTAAAAAAAATCTGCTTAGGATGTTGGAAACAAAATACATTAAGGACGTCAAAGAATGGATAACTTAATTACTAGTTTCATGATAACAAAACCTCAAAGAATTTTGTAATTAAATTTAAAGTAAATAAAAAATATCTAAAATTAAAAAAATAAAGAAAATAGTGTTTTCCTACTTACGCCCACAAAAAACACTGTAGATTAAAATAATATAATAATAATTTTTCTCTTCTTAACAAAAATCAAAATACCTTTCTAAAAACGCACGCGTCAAACTAATAATTTTTTTGACAAGATAAAACCAATAAAATAAAATAAAAATTAACATCTATGATAGCATGACATGACATGCATCACCATTAGATGATGTCTTTTTGCATATGCGTGCAAACACGTGCTGGATAGTTTTTTTTTTTTTTTTTGTCATTTCAGTTTTTAATTCAGCCAAATTGAGGAAATAAAAAGATAAGGATAAATAATGGGCGAAAAAGAGGGGGGGGGGGGTTGCCATGGAGATTCCAAGCCATTTTCAGATAACAAGCTTGTTCATCGCAGGTGGCCATCTTTCTCTTGAATTAAGCCTTTGTATAATGTAGATGAATCTACGTTTTCTATATGATGAGTTTGGTGCAACAACTACTAACATACTTGCAAGTCTCACTAAATACTTCAAAGAAATAATTATCTGTGTTTTTCACTTTGATCTTGTATCTTTATTTCACTCTTTATTCAAAAAAGAGTTCAATTGTGTAAAAAGAAAATTAGAAAAAGATTTAGGAAAAATTAACTAATTCAATATACAGTGATTTGTGAGAGATTGCTTGGTGTAAAGTGAACAAAAAGGATCTCACAGCTTAGTTTTTTTATAATATAATTAGAACAGCAATTTTGAGCATGAAATCGAAACAGTAGAAGAAATAAATCCTAAAGGTATGTAATTTGCAGAATTGCGTAAAATTTGGGCACCTAATACGCGGTAGATTGAATGGGGAAAGGTAGAAGATTGTCTCCCAGCATAGAAAAGCTCAAGACAAGCAATTCAAGCTTCTTTCTGCTACAATTCAAGAGAAGCGCTTGAAAAATGACAGGAAGATGTGGAAATTTCTTTGGGAAAACCTGAAACATGAAACAAATTATCAATAATTATTCTTCAAAGTAAAGGAGAGATGATAAGGATGACCAAAGCTTTGAAAATGATAACCCGACATCCATGACCTTTCAAGGATGAGTAATTCACAGAAGTATCTTTGGAAGAAAACGACTTACTATATGCTTCCTCTGCGATGAATTTCAATAATTACTAGCCATTCAACAGCAGCATGGTTGTTAAAAAAACAAAAAAAGATACAGTAGCATGGTTGTTAAAAGAGTTTCAAGGTAAATTGATCATATATTTTAGGAAATACATGCAAAGGTAGCTGCATCATCAGGGCATTATACAGTCACGACCCTGTGAGTTCTGTAAGGGAGAGTATAGAAGCCATACTATAGTTCCAGAAAAGAAAATAAAAACATTATTGGGCAATGAATACTCACAAACCAAGACCTCCAACCTTGTAAACCAGTCCTGAAATGGTGAAACCCTTGCAATTTTTGACTGGGAAAGAGACACCTCTCCACTAAAAAGTGCGGGATCATAACAAAATCATCTGAATAAACTCAGACAATTTCACATTAGAAACACAAGACTATACTTCCAATATGCCCCAGCAAAGGAGCTTCCACAACTTGCTCCACTGTTCTTTAATGTCTCAATATAAACTGGGTTTCTATTGAGTTGCTGAAGTGTGAGGACAGATGTTAGGCTAGCAGCGAAACTTTAAGAAATGACTAGCACAACAGAGCGTCATGCTGCCATCACCATTGGAGACCAGTTTCTGTGTAATCATCACCATTGGCAAGTACCTCATCGGAGTTTTTTGTCCGTCAGCAATTCTACTGACAGTTCCCATCGGCAATTTCATTGTCATTTTTTCGTTGATGATTCAATCAATAAGTTGCTAGAAATACCGACAGAATCACCACGGAAATTCTATCGGTGATTTTCAATTTATAATTAAACAAATAATAGTTTGCTATGTACTACAATAACGCGCAGAATGTCTCGCTACAGAACTAACTGGCCTCAGCACTAGATAAATAATCTTTTTACGAAATTATTGTTATAAATAAAAATTTATCTCTCATAGATATTAAAGAATTGCAATAAATAAAGACAAGTACATAAAACAGTCCCACTGCGCCATTGAGCCATTGAAACTCAATCAGCAACAGTAGCTTCCATATTGGTTTTGGATTATATCAAAATTCTTCTGGCAGTGCAGTTGGTTTCCATGTAAATGAGTCGCAGGCTCCACAGAGAAACTACCATACAAAAATAGTTAAACAAACTTACACACTGATATACCTTCTTCCAATTGTGTTTTGCCATAACTTCATAGAGATTGATAGTGCCAGCCAGATTATTGTCCTAAACTGCCTTGAGACCAGAAAAATGGATCACAGCATCAAAACTGTCACATTTGTAGATATATAAGCCATCTCCAGTTATGAAAAGACATGATCTAGCTCGACAGTTGCTAAATAAAACTTTATTTAATAATCATCTAAGAAATGATTTATCATATAACACTCCAAGAATCTTAAATAACATTTCACCATTAGTAATCTAGTCACAAATAGAACCCCATCTAATTTACAAATGAAACCCAACCACCAATCTAGTAAAGTATTCAGATTCAAGATTTACCAATCTAGTAAAGTTAAAATTACGTACATGGGCAAGTTAAAAATCATCAAAAGAGCAAAAGGGTATCAGAAATTCACTTACTTAATTCTTGAAAACAACTTCTCCAAATCATCCTTCTTTCTAAGATCACCCTGCAAAAATACAAAAAAAAAAAAAATTATATATATATATATATATATATATATATATATAATATATATAATATATATATATATATTCCCCAGAATCCATTTTCTCCATCCAACAGAAAAGGAGTATTATTACTCATCAATGAAAAGAAAAGGCGTAAACTTCACCAGATTAAATTCAAGATTCTTAGAAAGCTGAGGACCCACCAATTCCTTAACACAATCAACAGCTTCAGTAACACACTTATCATGATTGTCAATGATTGAAACCTTAAAACCTTCATTAAAATCCAGCCCCACCAGTCACAAGAATTGTTTGTCCAACCATTGCATTTAACAAAACTTGATATAAGAACAAGATACCCCAAAAGAGAGATAAAGAGACAACTTGAGAAAGATTAAAGCTATTAAAAAGAGGAGTTTAAAGGGAGGGTGTAACTTTGGTATTTATAAGAGAAGGAAAGGTTCATTTATGGGCATGGCATCGTTCAAAAACAGAATAAAGCATAATCAATAAGAAATGGAACCTAATGGAATGATATAATCGTAATGGATGGATCTATTAACTTAAACTACCCTAAGTTCATGTACATATAACACTCAGTTAACGTAAAACAACAGGTTCAAGGCTGAGATTGAAAAGACTAGCCTGTGGTCTTTTTGTAGCATTACTTCATGAATTCAAGAATATGCAACCATTCATTTCACATCTGCAATAAAATTTTACGCAAGCAAATCCTATCCACACCACCAATACACCAATCATTAGAAAAACAGAGAGAGTTTCAATAAACAGCTTTCATAACAGGTTTTAGCTAGATACTGAATAAAATTAGCTCATTATTTAAACAGAAACATAAAAAAGCCAATTCAATTTAAGTTTCCAAACAGACATATATACTAAAATCTAAAAATAGCAATTAGTTCAATTGTAATTAAAATTTTCTCAGTAACCAAACCAGAGACAAAAACCTAGGGGATATTATTTATTTAGTAACAACAAATAATAATAAATTAACTTGACTCCAAAATCGGAGAGCGAGTTCTCCGGAAAAGTCTCGAAACTGATCTTGCGCTTGAGAGGATTTGAAGACGGATGCCGCGTAGGCAAGGGACTCCTCAACTTGGCTGGGGCTGTAGACAGCGAAGGCTAGTGAGTGCTAGGGTGTCACACGCAGCAGCTTCGGATGGAACAGCAGGAGGAGAAGAGGAAGACGACGTTATAGTTTAAATTCAAATAATATGACCGTTGCATGAATTGACACAAAACACACCGTTTAACTACAATCCCTACGCACCGTTTAGCTGTCTTCTAGATGCTGATAAAAGACTTATAATTCCTCAATTCTGGGAATAGCAGTGCTTGTTCTGCTATATATTTCTATCACACTTGTAGCGTACGGTTTGGTGACTGCTCATTGTGTGCTGCTGCTTCTCTCAAGATCGGGTTCCTAGGGTTTAGAAATAAGATGTTTCATTGCTAAATTTCTAGATAAAGAAATTTAGAGAGAGTGGGTGAGAGCTCTGGTTTTTGAAAAGAGAGAGAGGATAAGGTATGGGAAGAGCAGCAAGAGAGGAGGAAAAGACATAAGAAGGGGGAGGGAAATATAGGGTTTAGAAAGAGGAGACCTGAAGAGAAAAGAATATAGAGAAAGCGGAGAGCATGAGGGTGCCTAAATTACGTTTTCTTTAAATATAGACGACGGAAATTCCATCACGTTACAAATGCCGATGAGGTTTTTTTTATTATTATTATTTTATTTTTATTCCATCATTGTTTCCGTAGAAAATTGCTAACGAAAAATTTTCATCGCAATTATCATTAATAAATTGCAATATAATATTTTTTATTATATTATAAATATTTCAGTTGGTTTTTACTAGTTTTAGTAGTTTTTGAGAGAAGTAAAAAGAAAAAAAAAAAAAAAACTAAGAAGTAAGAGTTGATGAAGAAAAGAGAAAAGCTACTGAAGAGAAGAGAAAGAGAAAGGAGGAGAAAAAGTTTGCAACTCTATAAATTTTATTAATTTATCAAAAACTTACCAAAATGACAAAAATTATGTATAAAATGTAAAATCACGATACAACCAACAATTTTGCTTTTAAACCATTAAATAAAATTATCCAACTAAATAACATAAGTAAAGACTAATTAATAAACAAAATAAAAATACAATAATACATGCTTGGACATGCTCAATTTCCCAACCAAAAAGTGACGGACTGGGCTATCTTCCAGGGTTATACCAGTCAATGTCCAATAGTAAATGAAGAATTTAATGCAGATGCGGCCATGTTTTTTTATTTTTTCAAAGACTCTAACGAACCATTATGTGATAGGTGCACAAATTACAATAAATTATCAATCGTTACACAAGTGTTCACCCTCAAATCAGATCATGGTTAAGCAAGGACAGTTACGATAGAATTGTTGTATAGGTGAAAAGAATTTTACCTAAAAGGAATAGGCTAAAAGAAAACTTTTATGTTGCTAAATCCATGATGAAACCCCTTGGTTTGAAATACTAAAAAATTGATATGTGTTTAAACTTATACATGTTATACTATCTTGAAAATGCAAAATTGACCAAGTACATAACATGTGGGCATACTCATTATTAACCTAGAACTAATGGGGGAAGCATTTTTATCACACATAGAAAACTTAGATACTTCCCAATCATACCTATACTACATAAATTATTCATGTCATCAAAGATTGTTGAGCACATGACATAGCACCAATCACATGATATGATAAATTGAGTAATGGTGCAACCTTTCGATGGTGAAGCTTACAAACACTTTAATATTGTGCATCCTTAGTTTTCAATGGAGATAAAGAACGTATGTCTTGGGTTATGTATACACAGTTTCAATCCATTTGGGTCATTTGTTATTCCTTACTCTTGTTGACTGGTGATACTTATAGTTTACAACTTGCCACTGGGATTGTATATATACTCGATCTTAATTGTTTGGGTCGGAATATAGATGTTTGTCTTTGACCATTAATTGATGAGTTGAAGCAGTTGTGGTCATCTAGGGCTTTAACTTATAATGTATCGAGGAAACATAATTTTATTATGAAGACAACTTTGATGTGAACTATCAATGATTTTCCAGCTTATGGAATGATTTCTGGTTAGAGCACACATAAAAAATTAACATATCCATATTGTATTGAAAATAGCAAGGCATTCACGCAAACAATAGTAAAATATCCTTTTTTTTACTACCATCAGCGATTTTTGCCAATAGATCACAAGTATTGAAAGGACTTTTTTATTGGCAGAGATGAAAAGGATATTGCATCTCAGTTATCGTTGGAGTATGATGAGATTTTGTTTGATTTTCAATATGGTAAACAAAAGTTTTTTAGTTTTGGTTTGACTTATAATTAGATAAAGCAAAGTATTTTCTGGAAGTTTCTTTATTATAAGACCAATATTCTCTGTTATAATTTTAATGTCATGCACATGAAAAAAACATATTTGAAAATATTTTCAACATGGTTATAGACATGAAAAGAAAGATAAATAGCAACATCAAGGCTAGAATGGATATATCTTTTTTATGTCACCATAAAAATATGGAATTAGTTTATGATGAATCACAGATCGTAGAGTCCAAAACCAGCTTTACCTTAGACAAGAATACACAGTTACTTATCTACAACTAACTTAAGAGTATCCATTTTTCTAATGGACATGCTTCGAACATATTAAGGTTGGTGAGTTTAGAGGATTGCAGATTGTATGGAATGAAAAGTCATGACTGCTACGTGTTTATGCAAACACTCGTTCCATTAACTTACTAGGATTTATTGTGAAAATAGATATTAGATGCACTCACGAAAATTAGTCACTTTTTTAAAGATATATGCTCTAACAAGTTGCAGGCATAACACATGGGGAGGCTTGAAATGAATATTGTCCAAACAATTTGCAAACTTGAGATGATATTTTCTCTATTATTTTTCGACTCAATGGAATATTTACCCATATATTTATAATTTGAGGCAAAAGATTAGTTTAATATAAATGGATCTATTTATTCAAGAGGTTAGGAATTATATATGTATCTAATTAGAATTTTATTATTAAAAGAAAATCAAATCATTCATTTAATTCTGAATTAAAGCAATGTTGAATGTTGTGAATGACTCTGAATAACCAAGCTCTATCCACCGTCTCAGGTTTGTCATCCACCAACATTCGGAGACCTGGCTCTTTCTGTGGTTGAGAAAACTCAGCATATGTACAACGATTGGCCACAATATCTATGTCTCCAACTAATGCGCAAAACTATTTCTGAAATGAAAGGTAAGAAAAAAGCTACTGGTGGTGTATAGAGTAGAACTCTTAAGGAATCATTATTGGCATTGTCGGGAAATGAAATAAAAGAATTTAACTATTAATTGAAAGCAAGTGTATGAAATAAAGAAACAAGAAAATTAGATTGTATGGAAATAATAAAAGAAAATTATCGACTACATCAGAAGAAGAAATCAAAATATAAATGCTTGCATAAATATAAAGGATGTAATCAAATGGGGCTAGAAAAGAAAAGGCAAGCTCTTTGAGATTTCTAGCAGAAATTCATACAATAATCACAGTTCCACTTGCGTAGGATCCTGTGATAGTAAGAAATTTTGGCCAGACAAACAAACAATACCTCACCTTGAAGATAAACTTGCTCTACCATCCTGAAGTAGCATGTTTTTTTTTTTTTTGGTTCTTGCATTTCAAAAATATTTTTAAAAAAAATTAAAATTTTTATATTTTTATATTAACTTTAAATTAATATATATTTTAATGTTTTCAAATCATTTTAATATGCTAGTAAAAATTAATGTAAAAAAAAATAAAAAAAATATCATTAGACATGAATTTTACACGAAAAATTATTTAAAAAGTAACCATATGAAAGAACTTAAAGCCTTGAAGACGGATTCTGTAAATCATCCATACTCATGTTGCTCCTGGACCAACATATCTAACATCTACAAGACGCAGGAAGTCCTACCTTCAGGAAGTTGCAAACATCAGTAGAGACCATCTTCTAGGCAGCGACCAAGGGGCTTCTAGCATACATGGTTGTCCTAAAACTCTCGTCAGCAAATTTCAATTGCTATCCAGAACATTCTCTAGGAAAAACAATTCCTAACTCCAGTACTAGAGTTCTCTATAACTTTTCCAACAGCTTTGTCTATACCAAAAATACAAGCTGGATTCTGTCGTTCATTTCCAATCTTCTTCACTTGCATGAACCATTGCTCATTTGCTAACTGTGGTGAGCACCGACCACAACCATCGCTCAATGTAAACATGCTCACAATTATGCTTGATGACAGAAATATTACCAAAACAGAGATCTGCAGATGGCAGAACAGCAACAGTGTGCAGTAGAGGATTTACTTTACGGCATATATAGAAGTAGAGGAGAATTTCAAGATCACTTGTAACCCTCTCAGAGAAGATATAAGAAGCCAGTGAAGAAAAAAGATTTCAAGGAATACAAGATAAAATATATAAGAGATTAGTTTAGAAATTAGCTAAAGCTAATTTCCACTTACAACAATCAATAAGGATAATTGAAAAGCTTCATAACTTACAGCAATTATATTTTTTATAATATTTCTAAACTCTTACCCCAAAAGCAATGTTCTTACAGAAACTATTCATACAAAGATCACAACGATCGTATGGATAACAAAACCAAATAACTGGAGAAAAGACCCAAAAACATAGGTTGAGATAATGATAAACAAGATGAACAACAAGATGGCGGAAAGAGGAAATAGACCAAAAGTGACAAGTTTTGGAGGGGAAAATTATCCAAAATAAACTATTTTCCTATATCAGATTGCCTGTCACAAAGTGTTATTCAGTTGTATGTTTTTTTCTCAGTTAATAATCTCACCAGACAATGAAATTAACATATTATTGATAAATCAGATGAGCGGAAATAGTTGTGGTATCAGTACATAGCATTGCTCAAACGCATACCACATTTGAAGTTAAAAAGAAAAGGTAAGCAAACTATGTGACATGAAGCTTCAATTCTAAAAGGTACTTAATACAAAACTTTCAGAACATATATTAGACTACGATATGTCAAAAGCTGTATCAGCTTACGTAAAAGAGCTCTCCTTCACCTACATCTTCATAGTCAAAACAGACTTGAGAGCAATTCATCCTTCTGTTGGAACACATTCTTCCATTGGATCACATCCTTCAGCAAGAGCACGTTCTACAACTGGAACAGATTCTTCGGCAGAAGCCTGTACTTCTTCGGCAGGAGCAGGAGCAGGAGCAGGAGCCTGTACTACAACTGGAACAGATTCTTCGGCAGGAGCAGGAGCCTGTACTACAACTGGAACAGATTCTTCGGCAGGAGCAGGAGCAGGAGCCTGTACCACAACTGGAACAGATTCTTCCGCAGGAACCTGCACTACAGCTGATTCTTCAGCTGAAACACAGTCTTCAGTTGGAACAGATTCTTTAGCTGTATTGCAGTCCTCAGTGGCAACACATTCTGACATCTCTGACACCTTTCGCTTTCCAGACATTTCCTTCAAGAGATTGAATTTTTCCCCAACAACCAGTAACTTGTCACTCAGCAACTTAACAGTATTCTCATACCCTTCAACTTTAGGAATGAACTCTGCTTCAAATTCCTTAACCAACTTCTCGAGAAATACACGGTTTAGCCTTTCTTCTTCCTCTTGCTTCAAGCGCTGCTTCTCCAACTCCATGGTGCTCAAAACAAGACCACCAGACCCAGTATCCTTATAAATCGGTTCTTCAGGTAGTTGGCATCTTGCTCTGTATTCAGAAAATGCCTTGTGTGTCTCCTTCAATGCCTTTCTATAGCCCTCTAAAAGATTTCCCATCATATACAGTTCACGTTCAAGCCTATAAACCTCCAACTGGCTCTTCCGCTGCTCTTCCATCTTGGTCTTCTGCAACTGCTGAATGAAGTTTTCACGCTGCTGCAACTCATTATACAACACCTGTTGATGCATACTCATTTCCTGACATGACTGCTCCTTTTCCTCCATCATCATTCTGGCTTTTCCCATCATATGCTGCATCTCCTCCTCAAAACTATCAAAGTCCGAATAAGGCTTTGCATCCCAATGCCCATCACTCCGCATCCTCTTATTACCACCATTAAGTGAGTGATGCGGTATATCACTCTGAAGATGCTCATTCACCCTCTTGTTTCCACCAACATTACCAAAAATTGAAGAACCACCTGGAATTGTCTCTGTATCAACCCTAGAAATTTGAAATTCCCTGGAAGATACATTATCATGAATTTGGATACCTGAACTAAAAGGAACTTGAGCTGCTCCCATCACCTCAAGAAGATTCTCAGAGCTTATGCCCTCCAAAATATTCTCTCTGGCTGCGATATGGAAACCAATATCTTCGTCCTCCTCCCCCTCCTCTTCGTCCTCCTCCCCTTCCCCTTCCTCTCCTCCCTTCCCCTCTTCCTCTCCCTCCACCTCATCCTGCTGTTTCCTCTCTTCCTCAAATTCCATTCCCGCAACTTCACTAAAACTACCACATGGCTGCAGATAATGCCCATCCATACTGATCTTTCCCCACTGACCCTGATCTTCTTCCTCTTTCCTCTCCTCAAAATCCATCACATCCTCATCACCCACATTCTCCACCTCTTCCTTCCCTGCATTATCCATCCCTCCAAGACTCAACTCAATTCTATGCTCCTCTAACACAGATGATTCACCCCTAAACTCCTCTTCCATCATCACACTCTGCTCCATCTTCGCACCCTCATCATCTTCATCATCCTTAACATCAATCTCCATTTTAAGACTTCCCTCCTTCAACAACTCCTCTCTCTGGCACTTTATCAAACACTGCAAATGCGACGCATAATAACAATTTCCTAAACCAGGTTCTGCATTCAACTCTTTCTCTACCATATACCAAATCATTCCAGCCCAATCCAACTTGTCAAAGTTCCCTTCTTTAATCAATTTAATCCAGTTCAATATATCTGGCGGCATCATCCAAGTATCCTCATGTAACAAAATCCAATTTGACACCAACTCCTCTATAAACCCAATTGATTCCGCACTCTCCGTAACCTCAGATGCACCATCTCCTACACTACCTTTCTCTTTCTTCACCGGTAACTTCAAAGCACGCCCTAAATCAGCACGATTGACCATGATCTTAACCTCATTAACATAACTACCCCGCATCGCAGGATTATAACCAGCAATCAATTGTGCTAGCAAATCAGCACGAATATTAGTATCAAATTGCAAATGCACAAATTCCCACAAACCCAATTTTTTTAAAAGGGTTTCATGTGAAGCGAGGTCGAGGATTTTGTTGGGTACAAAGGGGATTGGATTTAGGGTTTGGCTTAAAGTTTCAAGCTTTTTTTCAGACTTTTTAACCTGTACACGACGTTTTTGGTTAGCCTTCCTGCTTTTCCGTCCACCCCCAGCACGACGGGAGGTGGTGGTGGTGGTTGTGGTGGGAGAGAAAAGGGTGAGGTCTTCGAAGTCGTCATGGTTTTGGTTGGTTGGGTCATCTTCTTGTGAGATAGGGTTCGGGATTTCAAGGGTCAGGGTTTTGGGGAATTGGGTATCATCATCATCATCAGGTAATGTTTGTTGAATTTGATCTGGGTTTGCGTTGTTAGGGTTTTGTGAGAGAGTATTTGGGTCTGGGGTTGAATCTTGAGGGAGAGTTGGAGACGAAGCCATTGGAATGAAGTCGAGCTGGTGTGCTGTGTTTTTTTTCTTTTCTGCATAAATTAAGGAAGCACTAATTTACTTCAGGTTGACTAAAAAGGACTGATTGGGATTCATGTTCTTTTCGGATTTTGATCAATCTGTTTATACGTGGACACATTGAGATTATTTGAATCTTGATCAATCTTTTTGATCAGGGTGTTTCGAAGTGTTTTTTAAAAATATTTTAAAAAAAATTTGAATTTTTTTTTTATTTCAGTTAATATATTTTTAATATTTTTAAATCATTTTAATATGTTAATCTCAAAAATAATTTTTAAAAAATAAAAAAATATTATTAGCATGTTTTTATAAGTAAAAATCACTTTGAAAAGCAACAGCAACTACACTTCCAAATACACTCTTAATATTCTTGGTATTTTTACACTATTTACTGTATTTTGAAATAAAATTATGGATAAATATTTTTTAATGGACAACTAATTCTTCGTTTTATTTGGCTCATCAATTTAAATTATCTTCAAGCTAATTTTTTATATAAATAAAAATTAAATTTGACAAGTTTTAGATTGATATTATACATTTAAATAAATAGATTTTCAATATTAAAAGGAAGAATTACATTGATTGAGATTTATAATTTTTTATTATTATTATTATTTTGATCTTATAAACCTGGATTGTAGGGTTGGTAAGTTGACTCGAGTAAGTTTTTTTTTATTTTTTTATTCAATTTTTATTTTTTTTTATATTGGATTCAATAGGAATTGAAATTCATAATTTATTTTGATTTTTTTTATAGCGTTGTCACAATTATATAACTCGGGTTTTAAATTTGATAAGTTAACTCGGGTTGTAGATTTATAATTAAAATCATTTTTATTAAAAAATATATTATCAATACTTGGATAATTTTTTTACATTAAAAAAATTAATCTGATCTACAATACAACACAAACCAATGATCTAATTTCCTCTTATATCAAAGGGTGATGGCTTTGGATTTATTAAAAGTACACGGACACTTTAGTTACCTTTATCTAAAAACTAAATGCAAGGTTATTTTGGGCTCTTAGCATAAAAATCTTAAAATTTTAGCTGCAAAAAGTATAAGTGAAATAATATAATTTGTGTTATTTGGGTTTCAAAACGCAACAAATAAAGAAGTCATAATTGAAAAATGTGACATTATATAAATGTCGGAGTTACAAAACATGACTTCTTTATATATTGCATTTTGAATATGTGACAGCCATCAAAACACTAACCCCAACTGACTTCTTTGGGCCCGTTTGGCATTGCTGCCAAACCGGTGTTTTGACAAAATTCAAAAATTTTTTTTTTTTTTTGCTAAAATTGAGTTACGGTTATATTTTTTGAATCGTTTTGATGTGCTGATATCAAAAATAATTTTTAAAAAATGAAAAAACATCATTGGCATGTATTTCGACACGAAAAGCTATTTGAAAAGCAACCGCTACCACACTACCAAACACGCTCATTATATCTTTTCATTATATATTGCTTTTTAAAGGGAATTGTTTCCCGTATTTGTCTTATTCCCAACAAGTGAAGGCAGCTGGGCTACTGCTGTTGGGATAATGAAAAGATTTTATCCTAACATTATGATTATACATTTTTTTTTATCTCAATAATCTAAAGGCTAGAACTTTTTATTAAGTTTATTTTTAGCATAAAACTTTCACCTTTACAAATTATTTACACACTAATGGAGATTTAAGCCAAGTAAAAATTATCCATGGTTCGTCCACTCAAGATTAATCTTCTGGTAGCGATCTAATTTTAATATTGTTTAAATTAGATTTATTTTCTTATAAAATTAAAAATTATATAAAAATTACATTTTTTTAATGTTTCTTTTCTTATAATTTATATGGTTTTAAATTAACTTGTAATCAAAAAAACAAAATTGGATTTTTTGTGAATTACATAATAACTATAATTTTTGTCCTATTTTCATTACTTGAAATTAATTTTTTTTATCAAACATTTTATAATCAAGATTTCATTTGAATTTACTGTGAATTATAGAATAACTCCAATTATTTACTTGATAACACTTGTTTAACGGTTATTTGATTTGTTAATCTTAAAATTATTTGGTTAAATCCAAGATATCAACAATATTTAAATTAAAACTAAGCTAAAACAATAATCCTGCTATCTTTGTTCACATGACAATATGTAAGATTTTGGTTTCAAATCACAGTACTCCAAATTATATCTAGAAAAAAAAAATTTAATCTCAACTTAACCAGCCCAAAAAATATTATATAAAAAAATATTACAAATATAATAAAAAAACTAAAATTAATTATAAACTCAAAATTAACAAGATAACACAACATAAAACTTATAATTAACAAAACAACACATAATAATATATCAATAACATGTAAGCAGGTTTATATATTTATGCCTACATCATCTACTAGAAGGGTTAGGTTCATCAATAGCACAATTGCCTCCTACTTAAATGGCCTTGTTCTCATGACATCATTAAAAGTTAACATCTCTTTGAAATTCACAAGTGCAGTGTGGCAAGCACTAAACCAACAAAAAGCATAGATGTATCCTTCTCTTTCTTTATCAAGATTAAGAAACACATATACGGCCTCTGGACCTTCATATAAAAAGAAGCCAGCCTGAAATTCATCAAACTAATACATTAAAGGTTCCATTTATAAAATGCATCATTTAAATTATATTTATTCTAAAAAGTTAATATTACATGCAATATTTTGATTTTACTATGCATGTTGCTCATATTGCAGGTCTTTCGATTGAGGAACCTATACAGGGTCTCGTGTAATAATTCGACATGTTAGACTTATATTTTCCCTGATAATTTAAGGCGTGCAATGCATCACTCATATCAATATCACTAGAATATTTTGTTTATACCTAAATCATCACATTCCCTATCAAGGCAATGTAGCTTAACCATAAAAAAATAATAATAATAATAATAATAATTAATGGGACCATTATTATCCATATATTCATCCTGCTAGTGCAAACTGCAAGCGCAACTACTAATTTATCATCTTTAAATGGAGCCCACATTCCCTTAAACACAAGTCTTCAACATATAAAACAATAATAATAAGTAAAAATTTAAATTGAATTACTAAAACAATTGCTCAACACATACCTGAAAAGGTTGCTACCCATCAAACTCACTCCAATAAAATGGCAGTGCATGTTTGAGATTATTATCAAATACCTTAATCCCACACTATCTAATATTATAAATCACAAGCTTACAAGCATTCTAATGAGAGATGAAGTGTAACACCCATAGTTTAGATAGTCACAACTAGTTTCCTCATAATCCAAGGTTGATCCACATGGAGATGATCTCAGGACCATAGTTGTTTCAATTAACATATGGGTGATTTTTTTCTTATTTATTATAAATAGTTGAAATGTAAATGAAATTTTAAGTTATTTTATTTGTACTTGTAAAAGTAGCAAACATTCCTCAACTTGTTTTGTCATTTTCATGAAAGCAATGCATAGATATCTATACAGCCATGCCAAGACTGTAAAACCCCAACTATATGTGGGGATCGCGTCAAAATCCTTAAGAAATGTTAGATAAACAAGAGGCATGTATTTATCAATAAGATATGTGAATGGAATGTTGCCAAACATGTGTAGGATATACATCTTGGCATACCTACATAAGCTTACAATCATGAGACTACTATTCACAAATACTTAATAAACTAAAATCACAATTTAATGCATTCTTGCACAAGACCTCATCATCAACATCATTTAGTTGTATTGCAAATATCACATCAAGCCATTTTTAGGTGTATTTTACCACCCTTTAATATAGTAGAAAGGGGTGTCACTTCAAATGTGCGCTTATAAAGTGCAACATGATTACATGCACCTCGAATGTGAATGAATGTGAATGTTCGTCCATTGATAGAAAATCCAAGTAAAATTGTCACATCTTGCAAAGTGGATGTCATTTCCCCGTTCTTGAGATGGAACATGTGCATCTCACATTGCCATCTCTCAATCAATGCATGGATCGAGTTGTGATAAAACTTGATGTCCTCAAGATAACAATGATAGAAAAGCCTGCCTAGAACATAAATAGCTTAATCCGATCTTATCAAGAGCAATAGTAGCACCGTAATCATATAACATAAAGATTTTATAAGACATCCTATAGAAGAAAAAAAAATGATTCCAATCCATCCAACACAAATCAATCAAATCCCTAATTTTGGTAACTTAGCCAATAGATCAATGCAAAGCATGATTGATCAAAACTAAACCTAATTTATATTATTTTCATGCTCATTTGCATGAATTCAAACCTAATTACATAAATTCTTAGCTAGTTAACACAAATCAATTAAAAATATCCAATTTTCGCAACTAATTTGACAAATAAATGCAAAGCATAATTGATCAAAATATAACCTAATTCATGTTATTTATGGTCAATTACATGAAATCAACCTTAATTATATAAATTTAGAAACATTCAATAGATGTTGTGATTCTGCAACATAACAACCTTAATTGTCGTGATTCTGAATCGCAATATGTACATTTCTTCAATTCTTTTTTAAACTATGTTATTTCTTCAATTCTTTTTTAAACTATGATATTTCACTGATACTTTTTAATTTACTCTACTAATTTTTTTTTTAAATCCAAATCCAAATGCAAACTAACTAATTGATTTTTAACATACAAATTGGGTTTTGATCAAAGATGAATGAGAATTGTATTGGTGGTGGAGGCAACCAAGTTCAATAAATTGGACTGATATATTGTTTTAGTTGTTGATATTATATTATATAAGAAGGTGTTTTCATCTTTTTATTAAATTCAAATCTTGTCCTGACCCGTATATAAAATGTAATTTTTAAAATTATAAACAAAAGCAAGATTGTTAAAAATGCTTTTTTGACACAACACGGAATATATAATATAAACTCGAATCGTAAACTTGAATCGTAAAATTATATGCCATGTATCCTCTAGTTCAAGAATCAATTCAAATCAACCCTGTAATTAAAATCTCAAACATTTACAAGCTGCAGAAGAGAAGGTGTATTGATGAGTTGGTGAATTTAGTTCTCAAAAGAGTAGTTTAGACATGCTACGCTTCCACCAGCCACAAACATATAATTTCTGCAACTCCGGGGAAAAATGAAAGAATTTTCTTGCTATTAACTCATATTCTAAACATCATGTAAAGCATTTTGTCTCTACCCCATTTCTCCAAAATGCAAAACCGTCCTCAACCCTACAATGACACTACTACTTCTAATCCAAAAATCCAACATCTTACAAGGACATTTATCAGGAATATTTCCACATAAAGAAGGTTAAAAGTTGTTCTGATAATTCTATAACCTAGCATCATTCAAAAGAAGGATATTGATTTCCAGAGTTAAATAATTTCTAAGGGAAAGGATTGGGGAAAGGATGTCCATCCCAATACAGCTCTGTAACTTTCCAGCTTCAGTCAACAGATTCTATCCTTGGAAATTTAAGCAAACAATGTGCACCCAAGTACAAAAAACCAAGTTATCCAACTTATATTATAAGTGATATGAAGATATGCTCAGTCATGACTAAGAAGATTCAGTCTTGTAGTCATAACAGTAACATTCAGAACGATTGTAAAACCAAATTTGAGTCAGAGCCATCTCTGCAATGAACAAGATGAAAATTGGATTAATTTTTCCCTATCTCGGACAATGTTGCAAATGGCCAATTTGCTGCTCTCTTTACCAACCAAGATATGAATTTAGAAAGATCTATTAGCATGTAAATGTCAAAAACATGGAAAAGAAACTTCTACTGGAACAAAAATGCACACCATTCCAGAACAATTTTGAACGTAGGCCCTTTAACTCAGAGACTTGAGTTCTTTTGAAGCAGAATGAAGCATTTTTTTGGCATAATTTACATTGCATTTCGAGATAATAAAGTAGTGACATGAAAGACAATCCAAAAAATCACAACACTAGTTTTACAAGTAGTGAGTTCCTTTCAATTTCATAAAAGTCGTGCTCTTTCTAATTCTTCATAATATTAGTCCATTGATGCCAACTAATTATGCAATGATCTCATTTCCAACAAGACAAAATACAAGACTCGACATGGACAGGTTCAAGGCTGACAATTCATTCATAGAACCTAAGATATTCAATTTCCCCCCGGCCTTAAAGGCCTCCTATCCTCACTATTACTGTTGCGATGGGGCATAGTAGCAAGAACAGAGACAGAATACAAGATAAGACTTGCTATCCTCACTATGTTTTTGATACCTAGCTGTTACACGTACAGATCACCACCATTGCTGTCTGGTTCAAGTCTCCTTTTCATGTTATCCCCAATGGTTTCAGTTCCATAACCATGGGTTGAACTTGGAATTTCTACCAAACCCATTTAATTTTGCTATTACAGAAGGGAATTTTGTTCGATCTAATATGATATTATCAGTATTATTCAAAACAGAGAAGGAGAATGAGATAATGTTGTAAGTTATAACAAGAAGTTTATGAAAACTAGCCTGATTGATGCCAAAATAGAGATGAGAGACCACGGAAGAAGGAAAGAGGCAGATCACAGACGAAGTGAAGAAGAAAAAAAAAAAAAGGTGTTTTGAGAAAGAGAGAGAGTGGAATTGTGGAACAGTGGAATCATGTGCTAGCACCTAGTTGAGAGTCTTGAGACGTAAATGCTAAATGCTAATTGTATATTTCTTTCGAAGTTGATAAATCGGTCCGAGTTTACTTTTTATGATTGAATTTGATCGAGTTTAATTGATTTTTTTTTTTTAATTTATAATTTAATTTTATATATTATATATATTAATTTATAAAATTATATGATATTATAAATAAATTCGTGATTTTAACAACCTTAAAAAATATAATGTAATCATGTGCAGACCTAGGAAGGGTCAAAGTAATTTTCCCATCTTAAACTTCCAACTTAGGAAAAAAAAAAAAACCAAACCTTCTATTCTTCGAATTGCCGACACAGTGAATTTAGCCAAACTAATAATTAATGGCTGTAAACTTCTTAATAATAAGTGGAGATGCAACTGATTGCTTAGGTAGTTAATATTAATTCCTTAAACCTTTCAAATGTGTAGTAGGAAGAGAAAGTTGCAAAACGTACTGGTTGTCGGGGGCATAGTGATAAATCAAAACCATTAGTGTTTCTCTTGGATGATCAAATGGTTCCTGTGGCTTGAAAACAAAATTGCTTTTAAAGAAGCGGAATTTAACAAAAATAAAAAACATGAAGGAACCTGTTATTTAAAAAAAAAAAGATAAATCCCATGAAAAAAATAAAAAAATATATTAAAGAATAAAATCTAAAAATAAAAAAACAAGCAAGTTCAAGTGAATTTTATAAACCCGGGTTATACTCTCAAACTCGTAATTTATTAAATTTTTGACATAGTCTCAACGTAGAAGCTCAACACCTAAAACTAAAATGTCAAAGAATGAAATTAATTAATTTAATTTAATTTAAAAACAAAATTACTTTAGAAAAGCTAAATTCAATAAAAATAAAAAAAATAAAAAAATAAAAAGAAGAAGAAGCAAGGCAACTCATGTTATTTTCAAAAACAACTAAAAAAACCCCATAGAAAGTAAATTTAAAAATAACAAAATGCTATAGGGTGGAAAAAAAAGCTTTAAAAAAAGGAAAAAAAAAAAAAAACAAGGCAATCCATGTCAACTTTGTTAAACCGAGGTTAATTTTTTAAACTCTTAAACCGTTAAATTCTAGACTCAGAATCAACTAAAAAACTAAACATCCAACTAAATAAATGTTGGAAGATGAAATAATATAAAAAATCTTGCAAGGTAAAAAAAATACAATAATAAAAAAAAGATTAGATTTGATAGGAAAAAAAAAAACCAATAATGATAAAATTGCAAAAACCATTTTAAAAAATAGTAATCAAAAGAATATGAACCAAATTAGATAAATGAAAATATCTATTGGGGATGAAATTAAAAAATTCTTAATTTTAATAAATTATTCTAAATAAAAAATTGCAATAAAGAGAGCATGGATGAAATTGAAAAAAAACCCTTAATTTTATAAATTATTTTAAATTATAAATCATAATAAAGAGAACATGGATGAAATCTTAAAGTACAACAAACATTTAGAGGTTGATTTGAATTTTTTAAAGCCAACATCAAAATGGAGTAGGAGAAAGGGAAAAAAAAAACAAAAGGCCACACGTGTCTCTCTAACCACCTTCAAGCTACACATGCTGCTTATTTGTGAGGGGATGCTGAGATGTTTAATCACCTTGCATACAAGATAACCCCATATAAAGATAATTGAAAAAAAAATCATAATACTTAAGGGTCAATAATTTATTGGCAAATGAAAAGAATTATAAAGAAAAATTATCATTCATACAAAATTAAAAATTCAAAAATTAAAACAATGAAGACTAAATCTTTTATAAAAAATAATTGAAAAAAACTAATTAGTGATTAAACTTAAAACCAAAATAAATGAAGGATACAAAAAGAGCAATAAAATATGAAATAAAATTCTAAAGGAAAAAATAAAAGAAATAAATAATTGCAAAGGATAAAAAAATCAATCAAAAGAATAAAAATCAGATTGAATAAAAAAATTAAATTAAATTAAAATATTGAGAATGAAATTGAAAAAAGCCTTTAAGAAGTATTAAACTCAAAAAAATAGAAAAAAATAAAGGCTAAACTCAAAATAAATATAAAATGAAGGATACAACTAAATATTTTAAGCTAGGTATGAATATCAAAACCCCAGAGAAAAAAAGAGAAGTAAAAAAAAAAAAATCAAAAGTCATCGAACCCCTACCTTTCCTCACAAAAATGCACCACCTCAATAGCTGCGTTGCCACCTTTCATATCGAATGAGATAGAAATTGGCATTTTGTGGCCAACAAAGTGTGTAAGCCTATTTTATTAATTAATTAATATTTTAATAATATAAATTACTAAACTGGCCCTAAGAGCATGTCAATATTTAAAAAAAAAAACATGCAACAAAGACGAAAATATCCTCGAAAGGCAGCCTTAGTTTTTTGTGAGTCAAAGCTTCCAAAAAAAAAAAAACTAAATTTTTGTGAACTTTCAAGGGTACCAATGTAATTTTATTATATAAATAAATAAGAAAAGATACAGGAAACCTTGAACGAAAGGCCAAATTTTTTTAATCTTAATGGAAAAGGAGTATTTTGACTGTATATTTTTAAAGGTAAATGATAAAATTACCCAAAATCAATTTACAGATGATATTTATATCGGAAAAAACAACTTTACCTTTTCTACCGACGCAAATACTGAGTGCAATAAAGGGAAAATAAACATTATAGTTTTTGAATCCACAATAATTAGCTCCTCCACAAGTATAAAGCCTTTTAGGTTTTTTTTTTTTTTAATATACAGCCGTGGCCCACCTATTTTGAAATTTCTGACAAGGATTTGCCCAACCTTGGACCGTGTAATCAATTTTTTTGTGGAAACATTATCTAATGCTTGCATGTGCACATGCAAGCATGTAACCCGTTCTCTAGTACAAGTCTATAAGAGGACGACCATAGTTGTAGTGCTGATCATAAACTCCCTCATAAAAGTCTGTGTGTCTCTTGAAACCCAATCTGTAGCCTATCTTTTCTTGTTATGGAGTTGTTCTTGGCAATGCTTCCACTATTATTGTGCTATATTATCTTCAACCTTTTTAGGTTGGGATACCAAAAGAGAGACCAGTGTTGCTATATGCTAAGCTATGAGTGCCATAAAGCCACTGAGGACCAAAAACTTGATACTGGATCCTGTGCTAAAATTGTTACCCGAAACAAGACTCTGGGAATAGAAGAATACAGGTTTCTTTTAAGAACTATGGTTAGTTCTGGCATCGGTGAACAAACTTATTGCCCAAAAAATGTCATAGAGGGAAGAGAGGAATCTGCAACTCATATGGATGCTGTTTCGGAGATGGATGGTATCATTTTTCATACTCTTGATAAGCTCTTTGCTAAGACAGGAGTTTCTCCATCAGAAATCGACATTATTGTCTCTTCAGTCTCTCTGTTCTCACCAGCTCCCTCACTAACAGCTCGAGTAATAAACCGTTACAAGATGAGGGAGGGCATCAAAGCGTTTAATCTCTCTGGAATGGGTTGCAGTGCAAGTGTAGTAGCCGTTGATTTGGTTAACCAATTGTTCAAGACATGCAAGAATTCACTTGCAATCGTCGTGAGCACAGAATCCATGGGTCCAAATTGGTATTCTGGCAAAGACAAGTCCATGATGCTCTCCAACATTCTTTTTCGTACCGGGGGCTGCTCCATGCTCTTAACAAATAATAGAGCTTTGAAGCATAAAGCCCTCTTGGAATTGACTTGTTCTGTACGCACACATATCGGCTCTAATGATGAAGCATACGGCAGCTGCATCCAAGTAGAAGATGACCTTGGCCACAAAGGCTTCCGGCTCACCAGAGATCTACCCAAAGCTGGTGCCAGAGCTTTAACCATGAATCTCCGAGTTCTTCTTCCTAAAGTTTTGCCACTGTCAGAATTGCTCCGCTACAAAATAAGTTATTATCGAAACAAAATAATGAAGAGACCACCTCCTACGGCTGCAGGACCTGGTTTGGATCTCAGGTCTGGAATCGACCACTTTTGTGTGCACCCCGGTGGGCGGGCAATTATTGATGAGGTTGGTAAGAGCTTAGCACTCAACGATTATGATCTCGAACCAGCAAGAATGGCACTTTATCGGTTTGGAAATACATCATCCGGCGGCCTGTGGTATGTTTTAGGTTACATGGAGGCTAAGAAAAGGCTCAAGAAGGGTGATAAAATACTAATGATCAGCCTCGGGGCAGGTTTTAAGTGCAACAATTGTGTGTGGAAAGTTATGAAGGACTTGGAGGACACAAATGTCTGGCAAGACTGCATAGATCAATACCCTCCAAAAGCCTTAGACAACCCTTTCTCTCAGAAGTTTGATTGGATCAATGATGAAAGCATGAATTCCGCCAGGATTGAAGATCTCCTACCACTAATCCAGTTGTTAGCATAATTATTATATGGTCTGTGAAGTTTGATTTGATACAATCAAACTTCTCCGGGCGTTAAGATTACATGCCATAAGACGATACATCCAGTTACTAGCATAATTATATGGTCTCATGCTGGGGCTTTAAGTTAATCAGTCTCAAGATCGACCTTCCTTTCAGCCTCTCCATACGTGTGAAGTATTGCGTGGAAGTAAATTTGGTCTAATACTAGATATTGCCCATGTTTTTGCAAATAAAATATGGTCTTAATATATGTTACAATAATCTGTGTGAAAGAATACTGATGTATTGAATAAGCTTCTGTCACGTCCTTTGTACCTGTACTAAGTTTTCGTGATCTCTATATAAACCTAGTTATTTATAATTAGTGTACCTTCATGCATCATATTTGGATTCTCGATTGAATTATTATGATATAATATTTGTTGAAAGATAAGATGATTACTTGGATTTCAAGCCTAAGAAGTAAATCATGCAGGTTATAACGAGAAGAAGGAAGAAGTGGAAGGAGTTTTCTGTTAAAAGAAGTTGCAGCAGTTACAGTTAGTTGTTTATGTTATTTTTCTATTACAATCGTTTCTTGCATAGGTGTAAGAATTGTAGCCCTCAATCATTGGATGGTTGGAGATGATTTGATTCCTAAATTCTAGGATTCAGTTATTAACTGTATGCAACATGTATAAAAGCAGGTTTTCTTGCTCAGCAAAATACACAGTGGAATACAAGAACATTTCTCATTCTCTTTGAAAATTCTTCTTCTACGAACTCTTCATATAAACTAAAAACAAACATGGTATGAGAGCGTCAAGTTTGATTCCTGAAAGAGGCGTAAACTATGAGATCAGATTCATTGATTGCTTTACAAAGTCTCACTTACAAAAATGATGGGATCAAGTTCTCTTGGAAGAGATTTACGAGCTCCACAGTTCAATGGTACAAACTATGATTTTTGGGCTGTAAAAATAGAGACTATCCTCATAGCATATGATCTATGGGATGTAATAGAGGTTGGAATATAACCTCAGCGAGCACTTGAGGTTACAAAAGGCTTTAGAGATGAAGAGAGTGAAGCTGAAACAAAATAAAGAATGCAAAGGCGTTGAGTCTCATTCAATGAGCATTAACTGATGAGCTTTTCCCCCGCATTAGAAATGAGAAGACTACAAAAGGAGCTTGTGACATTTTAAGCAGAGAGTTCAGAGGAGATAAAAAGGTAAGAGTTGTAAAACTTCAAACAATTAGAGCAGATTTTGAGTACATAAGAATGTCAGATGATGAAAGCTTAGATAGCTACTTGGCTAAGTTTTTTAGAACTGTGAATAATCTAAAATCACTTTGTGAAGATTTATATGAAACTAAAATTATGCAAAAACTGTTAATGAGCCCAAGTAAAAGATATAAATCCATTGTGTCTATCATTGAAGAAACACGAGATCTTGATGTTCTAATAGTAGAAGAGGTTATTGCATCTATCAAAGTCTATGATAGAAGGGAGGATTTGCATGATGATCAAAAAGATAAATTAACGGGAATAGAGAGAGCCTTTAGTAGTTTAAAGGTTGGAAAAACCAAGCCTATGGTACAAATAAGGGTTCACAGGGCAGATCCACTCAAAAGTGGCAATCATAAGATAGGAGGGGATCAAATTGGACTCAAAATAGAAACCTAAATAACTACAACTCAAGCTGGAATAATAGTGCTGAGGGGGAGCAGTCAAGCAGGTGTAAAACCATAGTGTTAAGTTTGTCAAAAGTATCATTTTGGATTGTGCAGGCATAAAAGAAAACCAAGATGTGGAAGATGCAATCGATTTGACCATATTGTAAAAAAATGTGATAGTCACAGTCACAAATAATTAGCCAACTATGCAAAGGAAGAAGAAGTAACAACATGAACTGTGTTCTATACTTGTCATTCTGCAAGTTTGCAAGATAGAAATATATGGTTTGTGGACAGTTCTTGCAATAACCATATGACATCTCAAGAATCTAAACTAATCAAGATTGATATAATTGTGACTTGCAAAGTTAAGATGGGCTCTGGAGATCTCGTACAAGCAACTAGAAAAGGCACTCTAGTGGTGAAGACTTAGCATGGGAAGAGATATTAAATGAAGTGCTATTTGTTCCAGGCTTGGATGAAAACGAATTGAGTGTAGGCCAAATGATGGAGCATGGATATTATATCCTATTTAGGGGTAACAAAGCAGTGATATTTGATGATGAAAACCTCAACAATGTTGTAGCAGTAGTGATTATGGGAGAAAATCAATGCTTTCCTCTTTTACTTAAATCCATGACACCTGCAGCAAGGAAAGCATTAGTGATTGAAGATTCCTACATATTATATAGAAGATTGGGACATTTGAACTTTGCTAGCATGAAGAAGATACAACATATGGAGATGGTATGTGGATTACCTGTGTTGATAGAATTGAAGGATATGTGTGCAGGCTATGTTTCAGGAAAACATCATAAGGAAAAGTTTGATAAAGAACAAGCGTAGGAATTGAAGGATATGTGTGCAGGCTGTGTTTCAGGAAAACATCACAAGGAAAAGTTTGATAAAGAACAAGCGTAGAGAGCAAGCTATCCACTAGAGCTAATACACACAAACCTGTGTGGACCAATGCAGAACGAATCAATTGGGGGAAATAAATACTTCATCACATTCATTGATGACTTTTTAAGAATATGCTAGGTATACTTTCTCATAAATACATCTGATACTCTTAATGTGTTCAAAAAATTCAAAGCCTTTGTTGAATTGTAAAGTGGATACAAATTGAAGAAGCTAAGGAGTGATAGAGGTGGTAAATACACCTCAAATGAATTTCAAGACTTCTATGCAAACCTGGAAATGAAGAGGCAACTAACTATTGCATACTCTCCTCAATAGAATGGAGTTGTAGAGAGAAGAAATAGAACAATTTGTGAGATAGCAAGGTCCATGTTAACTGAGAAAGAAATGCCAATGATTTTCTGGGCAGAAGCTATGAGCACAACCATGTATCTTCAGAACAGATGTTTTACAATATTTGTGACAATAAAAACTCCATTTTAAGCATTTACAAGAAGGAAGCAAGGAGTAAAGCATCTGAAGGTGTTCGGTGGCATATGTTACACTCATGTTCCATCATCCTTGAGGTATAAATTTGATAGAAAGGCTGGAAAGGGAGTTTTTGTGGGATATGGAAGCTGTGAAAAGGGGTATAGAGTGTATGATCTGAAATATGAGAAGATTGTTCTCTCAAGAAATGTGATCTTCAGTGAGGATAAGTCATGGAGTTAGGAAAGAAATCAAATGAAATCAGTGTCATGCCTCTCAACCTTGAAGGAGATGAAGTTGAAGGTGAAAATTCTAGAGAACAACATGATGCAACCCAACCTGATAATGTTGGAGGTTCTCATCTAAACTCCACAATTGACGAGTTAGTTAAGAATATTAGTAGTGATAGCAGTCAACACTCTACACCTAGTTCTACTTCAGTAAAGTTAAAGACCTTGGAAGATATATATGCAAGGTGTCATATGTGCATAATAAAACTTGAGAATTATTAAGAAGCAACTAGAGATATAACTTGGCAAGAAGCTATGAAGGAAAAATTATAAATGATAAAGAAGAACAATACTTGGGAATTGGCGAAGAGACCAATTGACAAACCTGTTATAGGAGTGAAATGGGTGTTCAAACCAAACTTCATCTGGATGGAACAGTTCAAAAACACAAGGCCCAACTTGTAGCAAAAGGATATGTACAAAAATCTAGAATTGATTATAATGGACCTTTTACGCTAGTAGCAAGGTTAGATACAATTCAAACTCTTATTGCACTTGCAACACAAAAGGGATGGAAGCTATTTCAGTTGGATGTTAAGTCATCATTCCTAAATGGTGTGCTTGAAGAAGATGTGTATGTTGAGCAGCCTGAGGGTTTTGAAGTAAAGGATGTAGGGCACAAGATTTACAAATTAAGAAAAGCATTATATGGACTTAAGGAGGTGTCAAAGGCCTGGTACAGTGAGATTGATGTATACCTCTCAATATACAAATTCAAAAGAAGCACAAGTGAAGCTACCTTGTACACAAGGTCTGATCGTGAAGGGAACTTGATTATTGTCTCAATCTATGTTGATGATATTGTCTATATTGGTAGCAGTGAGAGGATGTTTAGTAAGTTTAAAAGAGAAATGATGCAGAGATATAAGATGTCTGATCTTGGACTTCTTCATCATTTCTTGGGCATGAGAATAATGCAAACTGATCAAAAGAGTATTCATTCATAAAAGCAAGTATGCCAAAACCTTGCTTAGAAAGTTTGTGCTTGAGGATTGTAAATGAATTTTAATCCCTTTATCCACTGGTGATAAACTAAAAAAGGTGGATGAGAGTGAGTTAGCTGATGAAGGGCTTTACAGGAAAATAGTAGGAAGTTTACTATATTTAACAACAACAATACCTGATCTAATGTATAAGTTTACTATAAATTACATATGGGAGCTACAAGAAGGGTTTCAAGATATGTGCAAGGGACACTCGGCTATGGCAATGAGTATGTGAGAGATCAGTCAGCAACTCTTATTGGATTTTATGATGCAGATTGGGCAGGAAGTGAAGATGATAGCAGGAGCACCTCTGGCTATGCATTTAGTTTTGGATATGGAGCATTCTCCTGGCCTTTGTGAAACAAAACACAATGGCATTATCAATAGCAGAAGTTGAGTATGTCTAGCATTTGAAGCAACAACACATGCCATTTGGTTAAGATTTGTTCTTGATGATTTTTTGTGGAATGCAAACTGAAGAAACACCTCTATTCCATGATAATATGTCAACAATTTCAATGGCCAAGAATCCATTTTTTCATCAAAGAACCAGCCACATAAATAGGAAGCATCATTTCATAAGGGAAGCTCTGCAAGAGGAAGTGATCAACATGTAATTCTGCAGAAATGAAGAACAACTCGCATATATTTTTACGAAAGCACTTCCTAAAGATAGATTCAAACAACAAGATTGAAACTTGGAGTTAAACCAGTAAGCAGCTTAGGAGAGGCTATTGAAAGATAAGCTGATTACTTGGATTTCAAGCCTCAAAAGTAAATCCTACAAGCTATAACGAGAAGAATGAAGAAATGGAAGGAGTTTTCTGTTAAAGAAAGTTGCAACAGTTATAGTTAGTTGTTTCTGTTATTTTTCTGTTACAACCGTTTCTTGCATAGGTATCAGAATCGTAGCCCTCAATCATTGGATGGTTGGAGATGATTTGATTCTTAAATTTTAGGATTCAATTATTAATCGCATGCAACATGTATAAAAGCAGGTCTTTCTTGCTCAGTAAAATACACAAGAAATACTATTTCTCGGTTCTTTTTGAAAATTCTTCTTCTACAAACTCTTCTTATAAACTAAAAACGAACAATATTGAAGTCTTTCTCCCTTTTTGTTTCTTGTGATCTTTCTTGATCGAGATGGGCTCAACCTCTATACATGGTTTTTGGGATCTTTCTCCCTTTCGAGATGTGATGAAGTTAATACATGATTCTATATTCTGGTGCTGATATGATTCCGTACGCAGCTCATTGGCACGTGGCTATTCCTTTGTCGATGCCTTTGATGTGCCCGTGACTTGCTCATATGTATGCTATTTGGTTCTATATATGTTCATGCTAGGCTACTTCCAGATTGGTGTTTTACTTCCTTTTTCATGTTCCTTTGCTCTTCCAAGGTGCATGCCATTTTCCACTTCTGGTGTAGTTTTTTCCGCATTCTCGTCTTCCGACAAATTGGGGAACTGCTTATTTGTGGAACATGCTTCCTAGCTAGACATACAAATCTTGCTCTAGACCATCTTCTTCTGTAGATCATCTTGTCTTGATGCTGCCACCTACTCTGAAAATTTGTACTTTCGTAGCTAGTAGCTAGAAGTTTTGTATGCTTCCATTCCATTATGTTTCTCTTTTTAGCTAGCTTTGATGGCTATTGATCATGTGTTCATCTAGCTTTTGTTCTCTTGTCTTTTTATGTGTCAGAAGGCTGATCACATGTGACTCTTACATATTTCCACACCTCCTGACTCTGTGGCAAGGAAGGCTTGGGTTAGGATTTGTTAAGCTTGGCCGCAGCTTGTCGGTTAATTCGTTTAGTCAATAACTTAAATTCTAGCCCGAGATAGATTTTATTTTGAATTGATTTAAAACTTTACTAAAAATAATATCTTATAAGAGTTTTTATTTTATTTTCATTCAAAATAATATCTCTTTATTTAAAAAAAATATAAAAATATTATTCTTATAACTACATTGATTAACGTGCAATCACTCCTCATTTACAACTATTGTTTGTTTCTCCTCCCTTAATCGCACTTTCTCCTGCATTCCGTGGCAAGAGACAGTTTGTTCACTGTTTCTGCGTTTTAAATTTTTTTTAATTTTTTATTAACTTTAAATTAATATATTTTTTATGTTTTTAAATTATTTTAATGTACTAATATCAAAAATAATTTTTAAAAAATAAAAAAAATATCATTAACATGTATTTCAATACAAAAAAATTATTTAAAAAATAACCACAACCACACTATCAAATATAAATTCTCTCTTTTAACATCAAACCTCACGTCTCACAATTACAAGGGCCTAGACTGATACATTACATGGACAAGTTGCAGCATTCTATTTTTGTTTATATATATGAACAACGAGATTCTAATCAGTTTAGAGAATGCATGGTTTACATTTGATCATGTCACATACGTATGAACTGTTCATGCCTATGTTTTTCCGCTGTTACAAAATTGATTGGAAGGTTGTAGGTCAGCTTTTAGTATGCTTTAATAGCAGGAAAAAAATATAGTTAAGCTTTCATGGCCAAGGGTCCACGTCAATGGAAGGATCGCTCTTGAGGGATTTAATATTTGATGATGTTGCTATGTACGTAGAATAATTCATGGCAATCAGAGAACGTAATTAAGGCTTTGAAATGAAAGAAAATCAATTTAGTTTAATCATCTTTGAACGGTAGTTCCTTAGTCTCCAATAAAGAAAGTCTTATACATGCATGTAAAGCAATAAAGAAAGTCTTTCCATGGTTGTGGTTTAAGCTGATTGCAAAAGGAAGAACAAGGATTAGCGTGGAGTGTTTTTTTGGTATGTGTTAAAGAATAATATAAATTATATATTGGGATCTTATTTTATAGTTTAAGTTATTGAATTAAAATGGTTCTTTAACATGATATCAAAGTTTTGATTACCAAATGGTTACGAGTTTAAATCTCACAATCTTTATTTATTTAATAAAAATTAAGCATAATGTAATGTGGACCTATGTACATTTTAAATTCAAAGAACTTTTACTTGAAGGGATGTATTAAATAATAATATAAATTATATCTTGAGATCTTACTTTACTGTTTAAACTATATATTGAATTGAGATGATTATTTGAGATAATACAGTAATTAATACTTCAATGAAAGATATTAATACTTTATTCAAAATTAATTTAATTACTTCTCTAAAAGACATGAAGGGAATGAGCATATATATGTTGATCTAGCCTCTTCAATGGCTAAAGGTTGGGTAAGATGTGGCTCCTTATTAGTAATTATAAATTTCAGAAATTATAGAAGAAATTCTAAATGATTTGATTAACTATTTCCAACAATTCCTTGTGAATTTCCTAAGGAAAAAGTTTTATGCATGTAATCGATACTTATCAAAGCTTTTTCACCTTTTGATTGATTTAAATTTTTTTAAAAAAATTTGTCTTCATGATTAAAGGGTTTTTTTTTTTTGTTTATTGCTATTCAAATCTTAAGTTAAATTATGGTAAGTAAAATTAAAACTTTAAAATGAAACTTTAAATATTAATTCAAACCGAGAAAAAAAAAAAAGCACCTCATCCAGCGTTTAGTTTTTTAGATTAACGTGGATACACGGGTTAGCTTACATGCACTTCGACTAATTTTACTGGTCCTAAAATTAACGATATATAAGTCTCTAGTAACCTTAAGATTTGTGAGACTCGAACTGGTGACTTCTAGGAAACAAATATAGAATTTAATCCGTTAAATTACATCCCTCAAAATTCTTATCCAAGCATTTATTAACAAAAAGAGTGTTGAACACTCCCTTTCATTTATTTTTTGCATTTTTTTTTATTTTAGAAATCTATAAATAGTACACTTCAAATTATTTTATTGGTATTTGCATTTTTTCCCCTAAAAATCTTGATTTCAAACCTCTCCTATAAAATTAAAAATGAAATTACTTCTTCATAAGAATATAATTAATTAGTCGATGTATTTATAAGCTGACTGAATATCTATGTTAATAAATAAAAATTGCTTATGACACAAATATAGTCATTGTGACGCCTGTCATTTAAGAGGATGTTTGAGAATATATTGTTGTTGTTTTTCAAAATATTTTTTATTTAGAAATATATTAAAATAATTCTTTTTATTTTTAAAAAAATTATTTTTGACATCAACATATCAAAATAATATGAAAATACTAAAAAAAACTATTAATTTAAAAAAAAAATTAAAAAAACTTTTTAAAATGTTTAAAACAGGCTTTAAAATAAGAATAATAATTGTCCCTTTTGAATTATGATCCAGTCTACCTTGGAAGATTGACTTCACTGTCACTTGCGAGTTGATTTTTTCTTTTTCTTTTTGGCATTAGAAAGTTCCCTTGAAAAAAGGCCACTTGGTTTCCTGTACGTAAGAATTACTTGTATGGGTTGGTTGTGAAGTTGAAATGCTAGTGGGTGAGACATTATGAGTAATTAAAATGTGTAATTAAAACATTTTTTAAAATATGAAGAAAAGGTGGGTGAGACATTATGAGTAATTAAAATGTGTTTGTAACGTTGTGATTATTTTTTAAAATATATTTTTATTTAAAAATATATTAAAATAATTTTTTATTTTTTAAAATTTATTTTTAATATTAAAAATCAAAACAATTCAAAAATATGAAAAATTCAATTTAAAATAAAAAAAGTAAATTTTTGAAAACTCCAATTTAAACGTAATGCCAAACACCCCTTAATAGTTCAAACCATGAAAGTAGTGTTTTTTTTTTTTTTTTTTTTGGTATTTTAAGGGCAGATCAATTACTATACAACTTTATAAATCACGAAGAAAAACATTTAAATTTGAACAAAAATATATTGTTGTCCGTAGTAGAAGTAGGTCCTTTTACTCAAAAATATGGTACTTAAGTATATTACCATGTCTGAATATCAATATTATTTAATTAAAAGCAAAGGGTTGTCATTATTTAAAAAACAAGTTTAGTGTTGAAAAAAGAAAAAACAAAGATGATATTTATTTAGTTTTTATTATTAACTCTTGCCTTCTTTTACTTTTATGACTTTTGAGACATAGTGTTTGGCACTATGGTTAAAAAATACTTTTAAGATAATTTGAAATTTTGAAAATTTTATTTTATTTATTTTAAATTAATATATTTTTATGTTTTCAGATCATTTTGATATTCTAATGTTAAAAATAATTTTAAAAAAATAAAAAAAAATATTATTTTAATATGTTTTAAAATGAAAAATACTTTGAAAAATAACCGTTACCACACTTTCAAACACCTTTTTGAGATCAACACTTATGAAAATTATCCACAATAATATTTTTTTTATTGGAATGAATAGGTCAATATAGGAGTTGCATTGTAAAAATCACTTACAAAAAATATAATCTTAATTAATGAATAAATTAACTTCAAAATATCTCTCATCATCAAATATATATATATAAAGTAGTTTAATTATTATTTTGAGAACTGACATTTCGTAATATTGAGGCATTAGATTTCCATCTTATATGGTAGGAAATTACATTCTTTTAATTTCTAAACTTTCTTGGAATTGTCTAAATCAAGACAATTAATATCATAAATTATTTTTCTTTGTAGTAAGATGCATGTCAATTTTAAGTGTTGCGACTTTCTTCGTTCTTATGAACAAAAGCATGCTCATTTTGTTGACAATAATAATCATTCAGTTAGGAGTTGGAAGTTGGACATAATAATGTATTAAAGAGTGGTCTCTCTCCCGACATCAGTGCAATGAATATTATAGGCCGTACTCAATTTTTCTCAAGCAATTTAAGCCGTGGGACACTATCACTCAAATATTAGATAGATATTAAATTGCGAAAACCATACAGAATCTGAAATCAGTTCATGTTACACGGGAGGAAATATATCGTCTTATTATTTTATCATTTAAAATACTTTGAAAAAAGAAAAAAAAAATATGAACTCACAAAAAAGAAGAAGAATATCCCCTTAAAATTTTATTAAAATCTAAAGAAAAGGATTAACCATTGAATGCATCAATTTTATTTTAGAATAAAAAAAATCCCATAATACTTTATATTTTTCTTATAGTCTAATCCTTTTATTGGAGGATACCCTTCATCAACTACTATTGTACTCTATGAATTATGGTTATAGTATACACACACATAAATACGCGCGCGTGTTGATGAGGATGTTGAATTTCTATAGGTTTAATAATTGAGCTTCATTGCTAGGCTTGACTTATATACACACACGCATGTGCATGTTGATGAGGATGTTGAATTTCTATGGATTTAATAATTGAGCTTCATTTCTAGGCTTGACTTAGATGTGGGTTATATATATATATATATATATATATATAGAAGTAAAAGGTGTGGTTGTGTATAAATGAATTATCTAAGTTTTCATCACATGTCATCCTTTAGTCTTTTTATTTTTATTTTATCATGAGTAAAATAGAAAAGAATGGGGGTGACAAACCTATAATAAAAAAAGGGTGGCAAACGCATGTAATCTAGGAGGATAGAATTGTAAACCTACTACGGTCAGTGAGGTTACTTATTCTCCATGAAACTTTCTCACCAAGCCATTTACATTTAAAATAGATTGAAATGAGATTATTTTTTAACGTATTTTTTATTCAAAAATATATTAAAATAATATTTTTTTATTTTTAAAAAATAATTTTTTATATCAACGGATCAAAATAATCTAAAAATATTAAATCGAAGTAAAGAAAAAAATTTAAAAATTTAATTTTTTTTTTAAGAACACTTTTAAAACACATAAACAAACAAATAATCACCACATTATCTTGTAACGTTGATGTGACCATGAAAAGATATTATTTATAGAGTATTTAAAAGTATGATAGTAATTATTTTTTAAAGTATTTTTTTTTAAATATATCAAAATAATATTTAAAAAAAAAAATTATTTTTAATATTAGTACATTTGAACAATATAAAGAGATTTAATTTAAAATTAAAAAAAAATAATTTTTTTTAGTTGGCCTAAGGGCTCCCCCTTTTCCTTTCTTGTTTTCTTCTTCTTCTCCCATCTTGGCCACAACGGTGTTCGGTTGATCTTGGATTTTCTCTCCCCGTCTTCCTTCCTCTGTAAGCCTCGGTGGGGCCTTCTTCTTCTTTCTCCTCAGCTCTAGTGTTTGGTTGGGTTTAGCTCCCCCATCTAGGCTAGGATTTGGTTGGGCTCCAAGCCTATCTATCTCTTCTTCTCTTCTCCTTATCTAGGCTTGGTCGGACTTAGCTCTCATCTAATTAAGCTAGGGTTCAGTTAGGCTTATAGCTAGCCCACCCCTTCTCCCCTCTTCTCCAGCCTTTGGTAGGGACAAGGTAGGTCAGGCATGGAGCCAGGATTCGATTGGGCTTAGAGCCAGGCTTTGAATGGGCTGGGAGCTAGCCCACCTCTTCTTCAGCCTTCAATTAGGCTTAGAGCTAGGATTCCGTTGGACTTAGGGTCATCCCCACCCTTTCTCTTTTCTTCCCATCTAGGCTCTCTCCCATTTAACTTTTCTTGAGATGAAAATATTTGTTTTTGCAAAAATACTGGTTATAAAAAGGTGTTTAGAAATATAGTAATGATTGTTTTTAAAAGTATTTTTTTACTTATAAATTTATTAAAATAATATTTTTTTATTTTAAAAAAATTATTTTTAATATCAGCATATAAAATAATTTAAAAATATTTTTTTTTAAAAAAATTCAATCTTATTTAAAACACAATACTAAATAGGCTAAATTTTTTGTGGCAATTTGGTTTCGCCCATCACAAATTAAATTGTGAGTAATGGTTTATATCCTACAAAGAGAATCATGAAATTTTGTTTTCCTACAGCCTACCATGTCATCCGTTCCCTACAATCAAATTTGATTTTATGTTATTAAACTCGGACAGGTTCAGCAGGTTAATTTGATGACTAGATTGGTTTGATTTGTTAAAAGATTGGTAAATATAATAACCTGGTAAAACCCAGTCGACCCATGACCCGAGCAAACTCGGACGAGATCCAGTTTTTTTTTTTTTTTTTTAAATGTGGTTTTTATCCTGTATTTTATTATTATTATTATTATTATTAGTTGGTTATTAACACTTTTTAAAGTTCACTATATAAATATTAGAAAAATATTATATTTTTTTAATGTGGGATTTGAAATCCTTTAGTATATATGTTTTATGTTAAAAAAAAAAGGTTATTTTTCCTTTCGTATGTTCCTAAGAAAAAAAAATTATTTTTTCAATGTGGATTTGAAGCCCCTTTCGTATATATACTCTCACAAGAAAAAAAAATTATGTTTTTTTATTGTGGAATTTGAAATCCTTTAGTGGATATACTATATGTTTTCAAAGAAAAAAATTATTTTTTAACGTGAATTTGAAGTTCCTTTCGTATATATACTTTATGTTCACAAGAAAAAAAAAAATGTTTTTTCAATATGAGATAAAAAAACATTTTGGTTTAAATACTTCAATTTAAAATGAATAAAATAATATCTTTTCAATGTGAGATTTAAAAGCCCTTTAATATATATACTAGATTTTCCCAAGAAAAAAGTTATATTTTCTATGTGGGATTCAAAGGTCTTTCGTATATATACTCTATATTACAATAAAAAAGTTATATTTTTTCAATGTGAGATTTGAAACTTTTAGTATATAGACTTTATGTTCCCAAGAAAAATAGTTGTTTTTTTAATATGGGATTTGAAGTCTCTTCTCTCTATATATTTGATGTTCACAAAAAAAAAAAAAGTTATGTATTTTCAATATGGGATTTGAAATATTTTAGTATATATACTCTATGTTTCATAAGAAAAAAAGTTATTTTTTAAATGTTGGATTTGAAACTCTTTAGTATATATAATCAATGTTCACAAGAAAAAAATTATGTTTTTTTTTTTAATGTAGGATAAAAAACTTTTTTTTAAATATTCTTTTAAACTTCATTATTTATAACATGTATAGCCTATATTCATATGGATTTTTTCTTAATTTTTTCATTCAAAATATTAAAATTTTAAATATTTTTTTATTTTTTCGGGTTGATTCAAATTGACTCATGAAACTTGAGACCCAACTCCTTAACTGGGTCAACCTTGAATTGAGTTTTATAACTATGATTTAGGTAGTTGGCTTTAGGTCCATTTGTTTACTGGAAGGAAAGTAGTTTTCTTTTGAAAGTTGATTTCAGGAAAGTGAATTATTTTTTAATATTTGGTAGTGTAATAAAAAATAAGTTGGAAAAACACTTTTTAATGTTTTGTTATATCATGGAAAATGAGTTGGAAAATAACTTATTAATTTTTTTTTTCAAGTTTATTAAAATAATAATGAACAAATCTTACAAATAAAAAAAGTTGAATGAGAATGAAATTGAAAAAAAAATATAATTTTATAAATTATCTCAAATAAAATATATAATAATTAAAATAATAGAGATCAAATCTAAAAAATAAAAAAAATTGAAAGATGAAGAAATGAAAATAATAATAATTAACATTTCATAAATTATTTCAAATCAAATAAGTAACAATCAAAAGAATGAGGACCAAATTTGATAGATAAAAAAATTCAATTAAAAAATGATAAGGGAAAAACAAATAATAATTATAAAAATAAAAAATCAAAATTAATATAAAACTTAAATTCTAAGGGATGAAATTGAAAAGTAAATATTCAAAACAAAATATATATAACAATCAAAATTTGAGGACCAAATTTGATATAATCAACAAATAATATGATATTTTTAAATTTTTTCACAACTTTCAAAAATGTTTTCCGTCCAAAATAAAAAGAAAACACTTTTTTTAGAAATCAAGTCAAATTTTTCTTTAACTAGAAAATGTTTTTTGTGGACCTACTTTTTTAATGACAAAACAAATACATAAAAATTTTAAAAATAATTTTTTAAAAAAAATTAGTTTCTAATAAACAAAGCGGACTTAATCTTTTCCAATTAAGATTTTGCAAGGTGGATTGCCGATTTAATTATTCTTCTTTAGATTTTTTTTCGATATCAATTCAATTAATTGGGTTGACTAGCCTTGATAGACATTTAATTAGTTAATTCCACATCCATTTGGGGTACTGTAAACGTCGGGAATGTGTTTTGAGCTTCATTACCAAGAACAATAAAGTAAAATCCCTCAAAAATAAAAAAGAAAAAAAGAAAAATGTCACAATAGCTTGTAATAAGATTAATATTCTCTTTTGTTTTTATATTTTAAAAATATATTTTTTATTTTTTATTTTAAATTAATTTTTTTAAATATATTAATATTAAAAATAAAAAAATATTACTTTAACATAATTGTTTTTTTAAATTTAAAAATAATCATTACAATGAACACTTTCCAAGTAAACAAACCAGAAACACAATGACATCCATGACTTATCACAACCCTTCACCATCACCAAGACACCATTCCCCTCTCTCTGTCTGTCTGGTTCATGGATCTTTCATCAACCCTCCAACGGTCACATTTCTATCTTCCACTTGAATAATAAACCCCAAATCCCACTTCAAAACGGTTACTTTCCTTTCATTTCCTTTCTCTTCAAATTCCCACTTCAAAGAAGTTACTGTTTTCCCTTTCATTTCTTCTCTAAATAGACCCTAAAATCGCGACTTTTCAACTATCCAGTAAAAGTCCTCATTTTCTACCTTGAAAAACATGTCTAAAATCTGTTCGTTTTCTATGTTTGTATTGATACTGCTAGTGGCTTTGTCACTGCCAAAGTGTTTGATGGGCCAAAGGGGTGTAGCACCAAGGGATCTATGGTGTGTAGCCAAGAACAATGCTGCTGATCAGGCACTGCAAGAAGCTATTAATTGGGCATGTGGACAAGGTGGGGCTAATTGTGGGCCAATACAACAAGGAGGAGCTTGCTATGATTCAAATGATATACAGAGAACAGCTTCTTGGGCTTTTAATGATTATTACTTGAAGAATGGATTGACTGATGATGCTTGTTACTTCAGTAACACTGCTGCTCTCACCTCTTTGAATCCAAGTAATTGGATACTTTATATCTCTGAGTTAAATAGAATTTTGGGTTTCGTTTCTTTTCTTGGTTTCTGGATCTGTAAGGTTTGAAGTTTGGCTTGTTGTGATTTGTGTTTTCTGCATTTTTGTTATTGCATTGCTAATTCTTGATTGAACCTCGGTTTATTTGTGTTTTTTAGTTTGCAAACCTTGGATCTTTTCTGTTGATTCTGTGTTTAATTTGTTGACGATTTGATTATTAGTTACTTATATGCTAATTTGTCTGTTTCAGGTTTTGATAAATGCAAATTTCCTTCCAGGTAATGCACTAGAATTGGTAAATTATAGCATTGCGATTGCTTTCGTTTTGTGAAAGCAGTTCTGTTTTGGCCTTTGGGGAAGTAGATTCTATAAATGGCACTTGTGAATCAAATTCTCCTTTTAAACACAAGCCAATATATTTGCTTTATGTTTAGGTTATGTTTGTTTCTATGGAAAGTATTATACAGAACTGAAAATGTAATGTTCCTGAGGGAATCAAGAGAAATCTTTTAAACAAGCCATGTTTATTGACAGGAGAAAAGATTACTTTGGCCAATAACGAGGACTTGCACTCCATTGTTCAACATTTTGCTACTTGTACAGATCCTCAACACACTTTGTTATTTGTTTTCTTAAGAGTAGACATTGATACATGTGGTGTGGATTCTGTAGTGCAGCCTATCGGTGAATAATGGAAGCATTTATGCGTCAACAGGAACAATACAGATGGGGCCAGATAATGCAGATTTGAGCAGCAGCAATAGGGCTGGTGGCACATGGTTTTTGCCCTTATTCACCAGTTATTTGTTTGTCGTATTTTCATGGCTAATTCACTGGCATTAGTGAAAGCGAGGGCTTTTTCTTTTTTATTAGGCATTTTATAGCTTTGGTTTTGTAGGTTTCCAGGAATCATCTTCCACCACTGCTATTAGCTCTGTATGTGAATCTATTTTCATCAAGAAAATCAAGTAAATTGAAGTTCTTGCCTTTCAAGTCTACTACTAGATTGCTGTTAAGGCTCAGTTTTGGGATTCTTGGCCTGTATAAACTTATGAGAAAGGATCTTAAAGGAGTTTTCAGTGCCTGCAATCTCAGTCTGTGTGGAGAATTTCCCTCGTTGGATCTTTATTTGTATTAAAAGAACATGGGAAAACCATCATAGACAATTTGTGATTCCCTGTGGACTGGAATAGAACAAGGAAATCACACCTTTGCCCTTGACCCAAAAAAATAAAATAGTAACAGGCCTTGGAGGGTAACTGAGGTTTTTTTTTTTTTCGGGATCTATTAATCATTCTGAATTGATATTAGTCATTCTTGAATTGATTTTGGGGCTTCTCCATCTTTATAATTTTTTGCTTGGTTAAATTACTCGATTGACTTAAAAAAATAAAAACAATACTTAATTATGGCCTAAGAGATTTTTGATATTTCACATTTTTAATCACTATATTGTATTTATAATTAAAATTCTCATAACTTGATTTTATGGGCTTATTAGTAATTTCATAATATTTGTTTTTGTAATGCTTATATGGTCCTACGAGCAATGTAATATTTTGATAAATAAAAAAAAATTAAGAAAGCTTTTACTTTAAAATCCCCCCTTAGTTTTTAATATTTGATTTATTATAATTGAGTTTTCTAATCTATTTTGATATGAATTCTATAATTTTATCACGATCTCATACTCCTCAAATTAAGATGAAGGCAAGGTAATCATGATTGATCTAGATAAATTTAATATATTGATATTTTAATATTTATTTTAAGAATACATCATCTAATATATAATCATTTGAGTATTTAAAAAACATTGTCGACAATATACATCATTTTTTTATTTTTTATTTTTTTATTTTTTTTATTAAGAAAAATAAAAAAAGGTTTAATGCTCTTGTGGTGATCTACTTTTTAAGCTGGTCCTACACAGCCATGTTTGCGAATTATTTTTTTGCTAAGAGACAAGCACTAAAGTGTGTGAATCTACAAGTCTCCAGATGTGGAGAGCCTTCCATTTTATTTTTATTTTTTTTATTCAAATGGTGAATCTCCTTTGCTTCACTTTTCAACAATACAGCTGTTGATGTCTCTTTTTTTCTTGAACAAGAGCTGTATTCATTTTCCCCAATTTTGGTGTTTTCCAAATTTCATCACTTGCACAGATTTTTCGTTTTTTCATGGGGAGGGTTTGTCCGAAGTAACACAGTAGAAATAAAATATTAGGGATGAAAAATTAATTGGGAAAATAGTATAGTTTGTAAAGCTGCAAATGCCATCTATGATTAAAAAAAAATACATTAAACTTTTTTAAAAGCTATTTTAAATTTTAAAATTTTAAAATAAATAAATATTATCTATTATCCTTATCTCAACCGTGATAAAGATAGTATTTATTTATTTATTTCAAATAATATTTAAAAATATAAATTTTCAATTATAAATATAACAGATAAAATTTACTGGGTCAACCTTTCTTAATAATAAATAGTTATAAATTAATAATTCTATTCTTGATAGAATTTTTTAATTGAAATCTCCAAATTAAAAATTTTATTTTGAAAATAAAATTTTATAATATTTTTAAAAAATAAATTCCCATTGTAAGATTACTTTTTTCAAGTAAACATTATAGAAGCCACTAGATATCATTTTAATACTATTCACCACTTTAGTAATATTTACCAAGACATAGATACTCATGAATGACTTCAAAATCTGTTGTTAAAAGGTTAATTATATATATATATAATTTTTTTTTTTGCAAGGAATGTTAGATCACAATGTATTTGAGCAATTCAATTCTACATGTTTTTACCCCATAAGAAATCCCATTTTTACGCTTTCTTATCTTTCATACTTTGTTCTAATAAATTATATAGGCTACCTCTATATGTACACTACAGTCCCTAATTCCTTACTTAATAATTAATTATGAGTTGTGAAAAATATTAATTAATTAATTAAATAGAAGGTGAAGAAAACAAAAGGAAAAGTATATCCTTACTTTCTAGTTTCTACTCTGTGACTAATTAGTTTAACACTAGACATGTTGGTGCTCGCTCTTCGCTCTCAGCCAAGCAAATTGTTTCTTTGATGTAAGAATAGTGTTAGGTTAAAAAGAATTCTAGTTCCTTGGCTCCAAATGATAACTTAAATAATATAAAAATAAACAATAACAATAAACTAAAAAAAAACAACAAAAAAAAGATAAAAAAAATCATACCAGAAC